>NC_138205.1:87192503-87435932 GCF_964194415.1 Vipera berus
GAGGTGGTCACTGACCTCGAGCCAGACATCCTAGAATGTGAAGTAAAGTGGGCCTTAGAAAAGCTGAGCAACAACAAAGCTAGTGGAGGTGACAGTATTCCAGCTGAGCTATTCAAAATCTTAAAAGACGATGCAGTAAAAGTGCTACACTCAATTTGCCAGCAAATTTGGAAAACTCAACAGTGGCCACAGGATTGGAAAAGATCAGTTTACATTCCAATTCCAAAGAAAGGCAGTGCCAAAGAATGTTCAAACTATCGCACCATTGCACTCATTTCTCATGCTAGTAAAGTTATGCTTAAAATTCTACAAGCTAGACTCCAGCAGTATGTGGATCGAGAACTACCAGAAGTACAGGCAGGATTTCGAAGAGGCAGAGGAACTAGAGATCAAATTGCTAACATACGCTGCATCATGGAGAAAGCTAGAGAGTTCCAGAAAAACATCTACTTCTGCTTCATTGACTATGCTAAAGCCTTTGATTGTGTGGATCATAACAAACTCTGGCAAGTCCTTAAAGAGATGGGCATACCAGACCATCTTATTTGTCTCTTGAGAAATCTATATGCGGGCCAAGAAGCAACAGTGAGAACTGGACACGGAACCACTGATTGGTTCAAAATTGGGAAAGGAGTCCGGCAAGGCTGTATACTGTCGCCTTGCCTATTTAACTTATATGCAGAGCACATCATGAGAAAGGCAGGGCTAGATGAATCAAAAGTTGGAATTAAGATTGCCGGAAGAAACATCAACAACCTAAGATACGCAGATGATACCACTCTAATGGCAGAAAGTGAAGAAGAACTAAAGAGCCTCTTGTTGCGGGTGAAGAAGGAGAGTGCAAAACTTGGGTTGAAACTAAACATTAAGAAAACCAAGATCATGGCATCTGGCCCTCTCAATTCCTGGCAAATAGATGGGGAAGAAACGGAGGTAGTGACAGATTTTATTTTCCTGGGCTCCAAGATCACCGCAGATGGGGACTGTAGCCAAGAAATTAAAAGACGCTTGCTCCTTGGGAGGAGAGCCATGGCAAATCTAGACAGCACACTAAAAAGCAGAGACATCACCCTGTCAACAAAAGTGCGTATAGTCAAGGCTATGGTCTTCCCAGTTGCAATGTATGGCAGTGAAAGCTGGACCATAAGAAAGGCTGAGCGCCAAAGAATTGAAGCCTTTGAACTATGGTGCTGGAGAAGACTCCTGCGAGTCCCTTGGACTGCAAGGCGATCAAACCGGTCAGTCCTAGAGGAGATCAACCCTGACTGCTCTTTAGAAGGCCAGATCCTTAAGCTAAAACTCAAATACTTTGGCCACCTAATGAGAAGGAAGGACTCACTGGAGAAGAGCCTAATGCTGGGAAAGATTGAGGGCAAGAGAAGAAGGGGACGACAGAGGATGAGGTGGCTGGATGGAGTCACTGAAGCAGTAGGCGTGAGCCTAGATGGACTCCAGAGGATGGCAGAGGACAGGAAGGCCTGGAGGAACATTGTCCATAGGGTCGCGATGGGTCGGACACGACTTCGCAACTAACAACAACAACAACATATTAGAACAAACACAGGGATCTGGGATATGAGGCCGACAGCTTAAAGATTATAAATGGGCTGGATTTTTCAGAAAATTGGCTTTGAGATGGTCTCCTTTAATTCAAATAATACATACAAGAAGGAAGGGAGATCAGTTTGATTATTTGAAAACATTGGTATGGAAGCCTGGTTGGCAAAAGAAGAAATCTAGAATTAGGTTGAAAAACTGGGGCCTTAATAGATTTAATAGAGAGGATTTAATAGAGAGGACCCTAAACTGTTAGTTAATGGCTTAAATGGAGATCTTGAGACAAAGGGAAGTTTGAATATTAGATTTAAAATAGTTGGAAAATAGCAAAAAATAAGGGATTAATCTGCTGAATATTGGAGATTTAGAGGTACAAGGGAAATGTAAACTAATTATTAGAAAATAGGTTTGAATTATTGACTAGCTCAGAGAATATAATCAAGGTGGTAATGTATTAGGGTGTGAAGTAGAAAATGTTTATGGAATAGAATAAGAATATAGTTAAGTAACTAATACGTGTATTTTAGATATTATAATTTTCATGAAATGATATAAAGGAAATTTGGGTTACCTGAAAGTTAAATACTACGGATAATAAAAAATTAAATTGGAAATATGTAATTAAAAATTAAACCTAGGTAAAATTTAACAACAGGATATTGGTTATTTATTGAGATTTATTAAGATATGTATAAGCAAAAAATGTATAATTGCGATATTGAAGTTTATATTAAGTTTTGATACAATTAGAAATCTGTTAGCCTAAATATGAAACAGCAAATGTTAAGGGAAACAGAGAAGAAATATTTGATGATCTAACCTGAGATACCTACCAAAGATTGTATTACTGAATTATTGTTTAACCCAGTTACCATATTGCCTTCTAAATACTTATATGTAAAACTGGAAAATCAATAAAATATTTTTTTTAAAAAAGAAACATTGAACTCTAAACCACGTTGTAGCTTTGATTATTCTTCAAGAGCTTTTTTTCTAATGATATATGAAAATATATGAGCACCAACAATAGAGAAATACTTATACTTCAATGATAAGATTTGAAAAGTGGTCTCAATCAATTTTCTGAGGTCTAACAATCAAAAGATCTTTGAACTAAATTTCATTTTTGATGTGCACCATTGTGCCCACAGTAAAAAAATGACAATAAAGATTATCTTATCTTATTGCTATGAATCCTACTTTATATCCTCAGATATCTATAATTGACCTGTGCTAGAATTCCTTCCATAATACACATAACAGATTCCACCAGTTCAAAGTTGGGAGGAATATAAAATATTTCAAAAGTACTATTTTTTCCAGCTGATGAAATTTTCCACTTGTATTAAATTATATTTTAATTGGCCTTATTTGGTACTTATTGGCCAGAAAGGATTTTGTTTAAGATATACATGAGTTGTGTGTGTGTGTTAGCAATAGCACTTAGACTTATATATCACTTCACAGGACTTTACAGCCTTGTCTAAGTGATTTAAAAAGTCAGCATATTGCTCCCAACAATCTAGATCCTCATTTTAATGACCTTGGAGGAATGGAAGGCTGAGTCAACCGTGAGCGAGTGAGACTTGAACTGCCAAACTGCTGGCAGCTGGGAGACAGCAGAAGTAGCCTGAAGCACTGTATTCTAACCATTGCATTACCAGGGCTCTTTGGCCAATGCAATGTAGTGCTTAAGATGAAAAATAATGAATGGGAAAACCCAGGTTCACCCCCCCACACACACACCTCACTCTGTGCATGGAAGTTCTCTTCTAAGCCCAATCAATCTCTCGGTACTGCTGAAGAGAAACACAACAGTCTTGTCACTTCGCATTTGATGAAGTAATATGCAATTCACTTAATAAAAGGTACTATTAGATGCCCTCTGATTTTTTGCTACCATGGACTGACATACCCTTTCTTCTTCTGCAGGAGGAGGTCATTTTCTTTTTTCTTTTTAATTTGTATGACGTATATGATTCTTCTTTTTCAGTTCAATTGTAAACAAAAGTAAATGGCCTTAGATATAGTGCTTATCCACTCTGCTCATGCCCATATAGAAAGCATTATCAAGAAAAACATTTTTTTAAATAATTTAAGTTATTTTGTACTTTCTTCTACCTAGTGACAGGAATTCGCGATTCAGTAATGTCAAGTTCGGGATGCATGAGAAGGGTTTTGAAGAATGCTCGGAAATGAAAGCTAATTCAAAATACAGTTGACAGGTACTAAATTTGGTCATTTAGTACATATCTTATTGGCTTCTAATTAGACCCAATGGAAATGGGTGATTGTAAACTTTAAGACTGAAGCCCACTAGGTCTTCAAATGGGATTAAGACCTCATAGAAACTATTTATAATGAACGTTTATACAGCAACCTGCCAACTCTATACCTATTAGATGACAATATTGATTATTTGCCCCACAAATCTATTCATTCTAATATTTTTCTTAGCTCTTTTATTTCATGAATTTCCATAAAATTACAATGCTAAATAACATGTTTTCAGTCTTTTTTTGGCACCAGACTAATGACATTCATTGCCAGCTGGATCTTTTGAGAATTTTAATAAATTTGTGATGTTTACTATTTGTTATTAAAACATACTTATTTGTAGAAATTTAGATAGCTTACTATTTTATGGCTTATCTGAGTTGGTATACTTGTCCTTAATATTGGCAAAATTGTGAGAGATACAAATTTTAATTATAGAGAAACCTTAGTTCAAAAGCAACATGTGTTCTTCCTTCTTATTTTCTGATATAGAATACACATATACAGTAGTTGCACTAGTTTTAAGATATACCCTAGTTATTTATATAATCTTTGTAAGTCAAGAGAGTCCTTTATTGCAACTCTTTCCATAGAATAAAAAAGATAAATAGATATTTCTAATAATGTTTTAGAAAGTGTGGATTAGTTTTAAGAATTGGGTAGGGGGTTCTTTTTTTTCATTGTATCATTAGGTGGAATTTTAATAGTTTCATTTGCTCCCTTTATTATTGCTGCTATTTATGCAACATTATATTGGTATGACATCAGGTTTCCATTAGTGGCAGAAAATTTCAGCCTAGCAAGATTTTAGCCTAGCATTCATCCTGGATTAGAAAATAGGAATGCAGAGAATGTAAATGTGTAACAGGCAACTGTTTTCAGCTGACAAGTCTTTGGAAGGGGCAGGGGGAATGCGGTCATAAAGGAAGACTAGGTGTACAGCATAGGAAAAGAGCACGCAGGATTTGAAACAGGTCTGAATATACATTCTGTACCATTTCTGCTGTCTCCTTAGAGCACGGGTTGGCAACCCGCGGCTCCGGAGCCGCATGCGGCTCTTTGGGCCATCTCCTGCGGCTCCCAGCCGCCCGGTGCGCGTGCACCTCTTTGAACGGGCAGTGGTGCGCGCGCACCTCTCCAAATGGAGAGTGGCACCGCCCGTTTGGAGAGGTGCGCGCGCACCTCCCCGAATGGGCGGAGGTGCGCGCACACCTCCCCAAACCTTTGGAGAGGTGCGCGCGTACCTCCGCGCGAACGGGCAGAGGTGCCGCTCTTTGAGGAAGCTGTCGCGGCCCGTCTCCGAAGCTGCCGCTTTCGGCAGCTTTGCAGACGGGCCGCAACAGCTTCCTCAAAGAGCAGCGCCCCTGCCCATTCTGAGAGGTGCGCGCGCACCTCTCCGAACGACCGGAGGTGCGCGCGCACCTCCCCAAACCTTTGGAGAGGTACGCGCGTACCTCCGCGCGAACGGGCAGAGGTGCCGCTCTTTGAGGAAGCTGTAGCGGCCCGTCTTTCGGCAGCTTCGGAGACGGGCCGCTACAGCTTCCTCAAAGAGCAGCGCCCCTGCCCATTCTGAGAGGTGCGCGCGCACCTCTCCGAATGACCGGAGGTGCGCGCGCACCTCCCCAAACCTTTGGAGAGGTGCGCGTGTACCTCCGCACGAACGGGCAGAGATGCCACTCTTTGAGGAAGCTATAGCGGCCCGTCTCCGAAGCTGCCGAAAGCGGCAGCTTCGGAGACGGGCTGCTACAGCTTCCTCAAAGAGCAGCGCCCCTGCCCATTCTGAGAGGTGCGCGCGCACCTCTCCGAACGACCGGAGGTGCGCGCGCACCTCCCCAAACCTTTGGAGAGGTGCGCGCGTACCTCCGCGCGAACGGGCAGAGGTGCCGCTCTTTGAGGAAGCTGTAGCGGCCCGTCTCCGAAGCTGCCGAAAGACGGGCCGCTACAGCTTCCTCAAAGAGCGGCACCTCTGCCCGTTCGCGCGGAGGTACGCGCGCACCTCTCCAAAGGTTTGGGGAGGTGCGCGCGCACCTCCGGTCGTTCGGAGAGGTGCGCGCGCACCTCTCAGAATGGGCAGGGGCGCTGCTCTTTGAGGAAGCTGTAGCGGCCCGTCTGCAAAGCTGCTGAAAGCGGCAACTTTGCAGACGGGCCGTCGCCGTCGGGCAACCGGGAACCGGTTCCATCTCACTTTTTTAAAAAAAATGGCAACCGTGTGAGTCCGCGCATGCGCAAAAAACCGTTTTGTGCATGCGCAAAACTTTTTTTGCGCATGCGCGTGCATGGACACATGCACGCGGCTCCTACTTTTTTAAATTTGTGATGGAACCGGTTCCCAGTGGCTCTTTTCCTTTTTTAGGTTGCCGACCCCTGCCTTAGAGACTCAAATGTCTATTACGGCTGCTATACTATACTACTGTAGACATTTAATTCCTAGCTAACACTGAACATTCATAGTGGAATAAGGCAACAGAACATAATAAACAACATATTCTTGAAGAACTGAGTATGTCTCATTGGATTATAAATCTCCATGATTGTTGCGATTGGTCATATTCATTTGTGTCATAATGATGACTTGTACTCCAACATCATCTGTAACATTATAAATTTTCCCCCTAGGGTAAATGTGGAAGGGGAAGCAAATGAAGACTAATTCCTAACTGTAGATATGAGATATCTTTCCTGCTTGAAAAATTAACAGTCCTTTGAAGTGCTTATTGTATATTAACAGCTATGGTTGAACATAATAATAGCACTTAGATTTATATACTTCTTCATAGTGTTTTACAGCCTTCTCTAAGCAATTTAAAGAGTCAGCATATTGCCCCCAACAATCTGGGTCCTCATTTTATTGACCTTGGAAGGATGGATGGCTGAGTCAACCTTGAGTCAGTTAGGATCGAACTCCTGGCAATGGACAGAGTTAACTTGAAATACAGCATTCTAACCACTATACCACCAGGGGTCCTGTGGTACAGTTGTTTTTGGAAAGGCTGTAACTCCCCCCCATCTCTGCTTGTGCTCAGATACTATGGAAATGTAACTGAAGAATGCATTAGAAAAGGAAATAAACAGGATGAAAATTCTGAAAGATTGATGTCACAATGGAAGACACAGCTTCTAGATAATGTTGATAGACTGGGAGAAGTTTATATCAAGAGAAGAATCTTTCAAGGAGATTCATTATCATGACTATTGGGAGTGCGGTGGCTCATGTGGTTAGGATGCAAGGCTGATAGTTGGCAGGCTTACATTTCAGACTTGGTTGCTGGCATGACATAGGGTCAGCACCTGTCATATGCTCTAACTCCTGCCAACCCAGCAGTTTGAAAGCAGGTAACTGCAAGTAGATAAATGGGTACCATTTTGGTAGGCAACATAATGAGGACATAAAAATATGGCCCAGGCAATAGTGATGTCACCATTCAATCCTTTGGCACTCCCGACATGACAAGCTATTGTTTGTCATTGCACTGATTCTTCTGTCAGCAGTGCTGAATAACTCAGACCATGGCTACCATGAAAAGTATCTCCCAGGCTCTCCTGTCTCCTTTACTTTGACAATCTGAAGCTGTTTGAAAAACACTGAAATAGAATTCCTGCTCAACACTGTCTGCATATACAGCCAAGATGTTGCAGTGGAGTTTGGACTAGACAAATATGCCATCCTCACTATCAAATGGGGAAAAATAGTGAAAACTGAAGGAATCAAGATGCCTTATTGAAATAATATCAAATATCTTAAAGTCTTAAAGATCTTAAAGTCCAAATTCAGTTGGAGAAATACTATCAAGGCAATTAACACCTTGGCAATCTCAGTTATCAGATACCAATCTGGAACACTGGAATGGCTCAAGCAGAACTAAAAGCCCTGGATAGAAATACCAGAAGAATAATGACAATGAATCATGCCCTTCATCCATGCAGTGATGTTGACAAACTCTACTTAGCAAAGAAAATAGGTGGATATGGAATGTTGAAAATATACAGTTGAAGAAGAATAAACGAGCATTGGAAGAATATCTGAAGGATAGTAAAGAAGATGTATTGAAGTTAAAGCACCAGGAAAAAATACTGAAACTTAACTGGCCTGCAAGAAAGAACAAGTAAAGAACAGAAAAGAGACTTGGCAAGACAAAATATTACATGGCCAGTACATACAAAAAATAGCATGCAATGCAGATAACAACAAGACCTGACAATGACTAAGAGCAGGAAAATGAAGAAAAAGCAAGGAAATAATTCTGGTTTCACAAGAGCAAAACTTAAGAAGAAATACATACAAGAAAAGCGTTGAAAAGGTATGAACAGACACCAAAGGCTACCTCTGCAAAGAAGCTGAAGAAACAATGGACCACCTTGCTAGTTGCTGCAAGAAGATTGCCCATACTGACTACAATCAAAGGCATGTCAAATTAGCAGCAATGTAGGCACTGGAAGATCTGCAAGAAATACCACTTTTTTTTTAATCCCATTTATATCCCGCCCTTCTCCGAAGACTCAGGGCGGCTTACAATTTTAAGCACAAACCAATGTGCTTAGCAATAGCCTTCATTCTGTGTATATGCCTGCCCATTAGGGCCCTCACACACACCCCAAGTGGCATTATTACAAAGTCAGCTTAATTGCCCCCAACAATCTGGGTCCTCATTTTACCTACCTCGGAAGGATGGAAGGCTGAGTCAACCTTGAGCCTGGTGGGATGCGAACCTGCACTAATTGCAGGCAGCTGGTGTTACTTAAGGAGGCATTAGCCCACTGCTCCACCAAGGCACTTGCCTACAAGCAAGAACTGGTAGGACTATAAAATAGAGGAAGTAATAGAAAATAAAGAACCTAAAGTGTTCTGAGACTTTAGAATTCAGACAGACAATCACCTACCACGTTACATTCCAAACAAGAATGTCTAGAGAATGGCCACGGCAGTACCTGAAAACAGCAGAATAGAAAAGAAAGAATTGGAGAAAATAACAAAATACAAAGACCTGTGAATAAAAATGCAATGACTGTTGCAAAAAAAACCCCAAAGGTAATACCACCAGTAATAGACACTTTGAGTATAATCCCAAAACAATTGGAGTATCACTAGCACACCATCAGCATTGTCCAAATCACCATTTATCAGTTGGAAAAGGCAGCTTTACTTGGACTCGTTAGGAGGATGAAAATAACAGAATATCAGAGTTGGAAGGGACCTTGGAGCTCTTCTACAGTAGTCCAACCCCCTACTCAAGCAGAAAACCCTATACCAGGGGTGTCAAACTCAATTTCATTGAGGGCCGCATCAGCATTGTGATTGCACTCAAGGGGCCGGGTGGGTATGGCCAGGGTGGGCGTGGCCTACTGGGTGGGCATGGCTAGAGTGCGTATGGCCTACTGGATGGGCGTGGCCAGCTCTACATTGTTCGCATCAAGGGTGCCTATGGGGGCCTGGGCAGGAGTGGGACAGATCTGAGGGTCTCTGGCAGGAGGAGGGTCTCTGGGCCAGGGCCAAGGCAGTGGGGGCCGTTCCCTCACTGTTTCCAGGATGGCTTCGCGGGCCGCATGAAACCACTTCGCGGGCCGCATCCGGCCCCCCGGGCCTTGTGTTTGACATGTCTGCCCTATACCATTTCAGACAAATGATTGTCTGAAAACAGTCAGTTTTGGAGCACCTAGCACTTCTGAAGGCAAATCATTCCAGTGATTAATTGTAACTGTCAGGTAATTTCTCCTTAGTTGTAGGTTAGTTTTCTCTCTGATTAATTTCTATCAATTGCTTCTTGTTCTGTCTTCAGGTGCTTTGGAGAATAGCTTTGGAGAATAGGTTGATCCCTTCTTCATTGTTGCAGCCCCTTAAATATTGGAACACTGCTATCATGTCACCCATGGTCCTTCTTTTCATTAAACTAGACATACCCAATTCCTACAACCTTTCTTCAGTCCCTAATAATCTTTGTTGCACTTCTCTACACTCTTTCTAGAGCCTCAACTTCTTTTTTATATTGTGGTGACCAAAATAAATATTCCAATATTCCAAGTGTGGTCTTAGCAAGGTATTATAAAGTGCTATTAACACTTCACGTGATCTTGATTCTATCCTTCTGCTAATGCAGCTTAGGACTATTTGCTTTTTTGGCAACTGCAACACATTGCTGACTCATATTTAAATAATTGTCCACTAGGACTCTAAGATGCTTTCTCACAGTTACTACTAGGGCTAGGTACCACCTATTCTATACCTGTGCATTTGGTTTTTCTTGCCTCATTGTAAAATTTTATTTTTCTCTACATTGAATTTCATTTTGTTAGCTAAGGCCCAGTGTTTATGTCTGTCAAGATCCATCTGTATCTTGAGCCTATCTTCTGGAATATTGGCTATTCCTGCTAGCTTGGTGACATTTGTGCATTTGATGAGCTCCCCTTCTACTCCCTCGTCCAAGTCATTGATGAAGATACTGGGCCTAAGACAGAGCCTTGAAGTATCCCATTGCATACTTCCCTACATGTTGATTCAGTTTCAATAAGGACTACACATTAAGTGCAGATGGTTAGCCAGTTACAATTCCATCTGGTGATGGTGCTATTTAACCCACATGTTTCTATCTTATCAAGTAGTGGTTTGTGGTCAACTTTATCAAATGCCTTACAGAAATCCAATCCAAACTATATCCATAGCATTTTGCTGATCCACTAATTTTTCTCTTTGTCAAATAATACAATAAGGTTTTCCTGTCATGATCTGTTTTTTACAAATCATATTGTCTTCTGGTTATGACTTTGTAGGTGTTTATAGATTTGTTGCTTGATTATCTTTTCCAGAATTTTTTGAGATATTGACATCAGGCTGATAAATCTGTAGTTTCTTGGATCCATTTTTCCCCCTTTTTTGAAGATGGGAAGTAATCAGCCCTTTTCCAGTTGTCTGGTAGTTCCCTGATGCTGAAGGATCTTTGAAAGATATAGTTCAGTGGTTCTGAGATCTTTTCTGACAATTCCTTCAGAACCTTAGGGTGTAAATCCATCTAGTCCAGGGGTGTCAAGCTGCCGGCCCGTGGGCTGGACATGTCGTCAGGAAACCACGCCCACCCCATTGCCGGCAATGGCGAAAAAGGTCTGATACGTTGCACAATGTCACGTGACATCACGAGTTTGACATGTCTGATCTAGTCCTAGTGATCTGAATGTCTAGAGTGGATAGGTGTTCTCTTACCATTTTCTTGCTTGACTTGCACTCCTAATCTGCATTTTACAGTTTGTTTTTGTATAGGTTGGTCCATTTTTTCCTTTTGTGAAAAGGCAAATGCAAAAAAATGAGTTAAGCAGTTCTGTTTTCTCCCTGCTGCTTGTAACCTCCTTGCCATTTTGTCCCATTAATGGATCAATCATTTCTTTGACTGTTTTCTTGTTTATGTGTTGGAAAGAAGCTTTTTTTCCCCTGTTATTTTTTACTTTTGTTGCAAGTGTTGGTTCATTTTGGGCCTTAGCTTTCCTGACTTCATGCCAAATCCACTCTAAAAATCTGGCTGACTATGCAACTAACTATTATAATTTAAAATTGGTGTGAAAGGGGGAACTATGCTACCTCAAAAGCCACATTAGTTGTTGTCTAGTCTGTGCTTAACAGTATAAATATTAATGAAGTTTGTAAAAGCAAGCCATGTGGAGCTGTTAAACATATAAATATTTTGCAAACAATGCAATTGTGAAATCTGCTTAGCCTTAGGTGGATTCAGTTTTTCCTTTGTAAGTAATAATTGAAAGCAAAATAAAGCAATGTTGATGGAACATACATTGCTGTATCTTTAGACATGATTTATTTAAATATTGCAATCAATGCTTTCTTTGGCCCTCAATTAAATGGCTCTCTTCATGTAATAAATTAACAATGTTGCTATTTAAACCCCAATGAAAAACAAATGTTTAATTGTTTTGGAGTAGTCAGGAGGCATGATCGTTCTAAATATAACTGGATGTTCAGATATTCAAAAAAGGGTCAAAGTCATATTTATTTTAAATTACAAAGAAAAAGATTAATTACAAAAATAGTCTGGATTTAAACAAGTCAAGATAAAATACAGTAAAATCTTTCACTGCAGGAGTGAATGTCTTCTTACTTAAAGTTGGATTTTCCTTTCATTTGAAATCAATAAGGGAGAAATTTAAGGATATGCTTGACTTTCCTTTTGTAATGAAAGGGCTGTATATAATTCTTCTCTATTTGGAAAAAAAGAAAGTCTAATACAACTAGACAAGTACTCTCCAGGGTCTCTGTAAATAATAGAAATGAATAAAATGTAGTGAAGTAATTATATGTTCAGATATCTTCTATAAAAACAAAACATATAAAGGTCTAATCCTAGTAAAATATGATATATAAGCAAATAGTAAGGTAACACATTTTAAGAGTCAATATCTGCCCACAGCTCTATGCATATAATTATGTTGAGTCAAATGTAGCTGTAATCATACAATTTGTACAGTACAGTATTGTTGAAGTGTTCTCTGTGCGAATCCAGATTTTGTGATTTGTAAACAATGTTTTTCTGCTTTAATATAATCTATTAAGGCAATTGTATTAACAGTTTTAAGAAAACTGTGATAACAGTAAATATGAACACATAACTGCAATGCAGTATTTTCTGTGAAATTAATGATGTGCACTTCTGAGTAAGGATGATTAGGACTGGAGTAATAAAATGTGTTAGCAGTAAAACAGATGCTGTGCAATGTAAGCAGAAGGAGAGCTGTGCAATGATTCAATTAAAAAATAATTCCATCAAATGTATCTCTTCAAATTAATCTTCTGATTGAATTGCTGATTCAGTATATCAAATAGAATTGAATACCTAGAAATCAGTTTGACAGTTCTAGAACTTCTGCAATGTCCATTCACCTTGTAAATCAAATTGACAATCAAAATTGAAATGATTCAGTTTCTTGATCTGAATTGAAAATACTAATGGATGTAATTATATGAATTTAACAATGATTCTAATAGAATCCTGGATGATTTGCTTAACTCTTTGCAGAAGAACTAAGATTAAAATTCTAAAACTCTAAAACTCCTCACCTGGAAGCATGGCTGATAAGAAATATTTGAAATGAAATAACCTGAAATGACTGGTGATAGGAAATATCTATTTCTGAAGTAGTTATTTACTTCCTCTCTGGAGCTATAGCCAATAAACATTCTCTTTTCCATTTTTCTCCCAAGAACATACTAAGGTGAGAAAGATTTACAGTAACTGGCCTAAAACCACTCAGTAAAAGCTTCTGAATGAATAGAAAGATAGGTGAAAGGACTAAAGAAAGCATGTCTAAAATTAAATCTGAGGACTGAATTGTGTGGTGTGTGTATATATGTGTGCAAAATATGGCCTGGACGTATTGCTGTATCTTTTTCAAATAGATGATAGATAGATAGATAGATAGATAGATAGATAGATAGATAGATAGATAGATAGATAGATAGATAGATAGATAGATAGATATTGTTCTGATTTTGAAATTAGGGACAAGGTGGCTCAGTGGGTTAGGACGCTGAGCTTGTCAATCAGAAGGTCGGCAGTTTGGTAGGTCGAATCCCAAGTGCTGCGTAACAGAGTGAGTGCCTGTTACTCATCCCAGCCTCTGCCAACCTAGCACGTAAAAATGCAAGTAGAAAAATATGTACCACTATGGTGGGAAGGTAACAGTGTTCCGTGCGCCTTTGGCATCTAGTCATGCCTGCCACATGACCACGGAGACATCCTCAGGCAAGCGCTGGCTCTTCGGCTTTGAAACGGAGATGAGCACCAGCCCCTAGAGGTGGAAATGACTAGCACGCATGTGCGGGGGAACCTTTACCTTATTGTTGCCTTTTTGCTTCGTTTTCATGTGGTAGTCTCTTTTAAAAAAACATGAAAAAGTAGCATTATCAAGAGAATATTTACTAGAACCTTCAAAGGAATACTATTGCTAAGCTGCTCTTTTCAAAATTAATCATGGATTAGGTGTGAGTGCATAAGGAATTTTGCTTGACACACTGGTAGAACTGGCTTTCACAAAGTAGGCTACCAAGTTTTGGTTGCAATACTATGTACTTTGTTACCATCTGATGACAGCATGATGCAGTTAAAAATGCTGAACTTGCCAGCCCAGGTTCAAGGCCTGAGTGCCACATGACTGGATGAGCTCCCATGCCCCTGCTCCTGCAAACCTAACAGTTGAAAAACATGTAAATGAAAATAGATAAATAGGTACCACTTTGGTGGGAAGATAATAGCATTTCCTGTGCTTCAACATATAGACATGCTGTCTACATCATCATGGAAGTGTCTTCGGATAAGACTGGCTCTCTTGGCTAGGAAACATAGATGAACACTATGCCCTAGAGTTGCACAAGACTGGACAGGGGAAGCCTTTACCTTTAATGCCAATCTGGATTTTTGCAGCCCAAACAGAGTAGCCTGAGTAAATATTTGGTTAATTATTGCTTACAATTATCGGTATTAGAGAAATTGTAAAAGGAGAGATAGTTGATTATGGTTGTATATATGTTTATCTAAGTCCAGTTTGGCATTATTTATTTATTTACTTGTTAAATTTCTAAATAACTATCCCTACAAGGAGACTTTGCATAGCTTATAAATCATAGAAATAAGTTGTTGGAAGTTGAATTCCAGGCTTGTCCTTCCAGCTAGAAAATGTCGCCATAGCAGAAATAAAGAGATCGAAGCCAGCTGCTTGAAAGGAAGGTTGGTTTATTCAGAAGCAAAGTGACAGTGTTCAGTTCTGGGACTGCTGATAAAAGGATCTGATAAGTGAATAATTTTTTATGTGATACTGGGACTTTGAGAGTTAAATATCTGGGTACACTGTACCATAGAATTGAATGCGTGTCTTTTACTTGTGATGGTTCTGACAGATGAAACTCTTCAAAAGAACTTCGAGGCATTGTTTACCTTAAAGAATTTTTTATTCGAGCAGCATAAAGTCGGCACCACATAGTTAAAGCCAAAAACTGGCACAAAGTAGCAAAGCACAATTCCGTCCTCCAACTAACAGTCATAAATCACATTCCCCAATTAGCTTGAAACGTGGACTCTCTCCACAGCTCTCCAGCCCACCAAACCGTTATCAACTCTGGGCTCAGTTACCTTGATTTCCCATGACTTGAAATTGTTGTTATGACTAACTGGACTTTCATCCGCATCCCCCCCCCCTCCCAGCATCAATCAGCTCTAAAAGCGAAAGAGAAAAATGAATGCATTTCCATCTGTTGTCAAAACAATAACAACCGATGTTAGCGGCATTGACATTACTATTCTAATTATAGTGGGTTGGCTCCTATTGTGGTTGAGGGGTCCTGTCCTGCCCTTCAGATTAAGTAGGGGAATATAGATTTAAGTGTTACTGTTTACATTTTAATCCTTTTAGTCTTTGGCTTCTTGTGAAGGCAACATTCTGTTTAGGCATTGGCTCGTGGAGTTGGTACTTGGTATCCACTCTCAATAAGCGCTTCATTTATGTGAATGTATAAGAGTATATCATTCATGGATACTTGACTTGACTTGGTGCAAAAACCCACTTTGGGTTGCTTTCTTAGTCAGTGAAAGAGTGCAACTTGATTTTTATTTTGTGGGAAGTTTTTCTGTTTCTTGCGGTGGTTTTCTTCCCACCTGATTTCCTTTGGGGCAGGGGTCCCTCCAATATAGTTAAAAGATTAAAACGAATTGACATTAAAATATTGTTAAAAACTGCGCTAAAATCATGCCTACAAGAGCCAAGAGGTAGATGGGATGTGGATTACATATTCTTACTCATATTCTTACTACTCAGTGGTGGGATTCAAATAATTTAACAACTGATTCTCTGCAGGGAGGGAGGCAGGGGGCAGATGGGGGACTGCTCTCATGAGGCAAGTTGGGGTGGCAGGAGCCACCCCATGTATCCTACAACTGCTTACCATGCCATAGGGCCCCCACAGCCAGATCTACCATGCCCTGACACCCATCACACCTGGCCTATTCGGTTGTGACTTCTCCCATTTTCTCCTTCTTCCACCTCCTTTGAACAGCCCTTCACTCCCATTGCTACTTTTTCAGTCCCGGAGTTTTGTCCAGAGCCTATGCAGAGTGTCTTTGGAAATGGAGTCTTACAGTATTTGGATGGGGTGGGAACCATTCCCTTCGCTTTGGGACTGGCTTCAAAATGGGCTGGAAGGAGCGGCCTGAGGACTCCACTCTGGCTTTGTAGCAAGCAAGGGGATTGGAGTTACATGTATGCACACTAGTCTGGCATCTTTCCCCTGCTCCTTGTGCTGGATTTTCAATGCCATACTATTTAAATTTCTTTAAAGTTTACTTGATGCAGAATGGGCAAACTTTAAAGATAGTTAAATTGTATGGTAGCGAAAATCTAGTACTGAGGGAAAACGCTGTTTTTTTTAAGATGCCAGACTAGCATGCATTAATGTGCCTCCAATTCCCTTGCTTGCTGCAAAGCCAGGTTGGAGTCCTTGGGTCGCTCCTTCCAGCCCATTTCAGAGCCGGTCCAAAAGCGATTGCTGTGGGATTTCACTTCCAAAGACCCTCTAAACAGGCTCTGGACAAACCGAGATCGGGGCTGAAAAAGCAGCAATGAGAGCTGTTCAAAGGAGCAGGAAGAAGGAGAAAGTGGGGGAAGCCCAAGGGAGACCTCCTCCATCACCTTGAAAGCACCAATTGAAGCTGACATCCTGTTTCATGCCCAAGGGAGACCTTCTCCATCATCCTGCAAGTGGATGCGGTGGGGGGAGGAGGGAGACAGGCAGGCGATCCAGATGTGCTGCACAGTGGTAGCAAGCAGAGGCAAAGACTTCCCCTGCCTACCTCCTCTTGCTGCCACTATGCAGCAGGTCTGGATCACCTCTTTCTTTCCCCCTTTGTCTCCACTTGCAGGTTAATGGAGGAGGTCTCCCTCGGGCATGGCCCGGGTGTCAGCTTCAGTGGGTGTTTTCAGGGTGACAAAGGAGGTCTCCCTTGGGCTTTCCCCACTTTCGCCTTTTTCTTCCTCCTTTGAACAGCCCTTTGCTCCCAATTGCTGCTTTTTCAGTCCCGGATATCAGTTTGTCTGGAGCCTGTGCAGAAGGTCTTTGGAAACGAAGCCCTGCAGCAATCGGGTTTGGTGGGAACCTTTCCCTTCGCTTTTGGACTGGCTCCAAAATGGTATTCACATGCCTCCAATCCCAATCTTTGCAGCAAGCAAGGGGGTTGGAGTAATGTGAATGCACACTAGTCTGACATCTCAAGAAACAGTGTTTCTTTCCCCCCCTCACTCCTGGATTTTCACTGCCAGACTGTTTAACTTTTTAAAAAGTTTACTTGATGCAGAATGGGAAGGATCCTCATTCTGCATCAAGTAAACTTTCAAGAAAGTTAAACAGTCTGGCAGCAAAAATCCTTCCCTGTATGTAAGACCAGGTTTTTCCCCCCTGCTCCTGGATTTTTGCTGCCAGACTGTTTAACTTTCTTTAAAGTTCCTTCCCATTCTGCATCAAGTAAACTTTAAAGAAAGTTAAATAGTCTGACAGCAAGAATCCAGGAGTGGGGGAAAAAACCTGGTTTGTTGAGACGCCAGACTAGTGTGCATTTATGTGCCTCCAATTCCCTTGCTTACTGCAAAGTCAGATTACAGCAAGCAAGGGACTGGAGGCATGAGAATGCATGCTAGTCTGGCCATTTTGGAGCCGGTTCCCCAAACTCAAGAAAAAATTAGATATCAGTTCTACCGAACTGGTGTAAACCGGCTGAATCCCACCACTGTTCTTATTCAATCAGCCATCTCCATTATCCTAATGTTCAGATTATTACCCAAATGTGTAACCTCTTTCTGCTCAACAGTATTGTGTGAGAGCTGAGATCAAAAAGTTAGCTTTTTAGTTAGCCATTCTTTATGGATGCTGAACCTGATCTTTGAAATAAAATTCTCTATAATGTTGGCCTTTTTTTTAAACAATGGAAGATGTTGATATCTTCATTGAATTCTATACCATTACTCCAAAAGGATGTTTAGGCCCTTTTAGACTATATTGAATTTCAGGCTTAGGATAGAAACAACATTTGGTTGCTTTGATGATGACCTTCTTGGTCTTATTGGACTTCTTAGATGTATGCAATACTATCAACTAACGTATCCCTTTAGCCCTCTTGTGGGCTAGTGTTAGTTAGGGATACTATAATGTTGGTTTTATTTTTTTTTCTTCACCAGGCAGTTAGGGAAATGAGGTCAGCCAGGTTAGTATTCAAAGTTAAGGTGCACAGGGTTCCATGTTCTCTTCTTAGCAGCTTCATCTTCATAAAATAGCTAGGATAAGTGAAATATGGTTTAGGGTAATATATAGTCAATATGTGATGAAGTACAGCTTCACTCATGGAATTCATCTCGTCCTATTAATAATTATATCTTGCTGTCTATTATTATTAACTCTACTGCTCAAATTTACTTGTATGTTAATATTTGTTTAATATCAAAGCAAGAGGTTATAATATGGACCAATTGTTTTTCTATTTATCATTATTGTATTTTTTCATTTTTCAAAATACAGTGTATTTATGTAGGACATCTAAAAGCCTTCTTATTTTAATAGAAGCATTTCAACTCTAAGGTTTTGTAGCCAATCTGTTATGCATATTAAGCAACTAGCATAAACATACAGTTTGGTGTTGCCACTCCCACTGAACCTTTTGAGTAGATTTTTGGACTTTATTATAACTCAAGGAGAGATTATATAAAATTAAAATTATATAAAATCAAATGGACTGTTTTTATCAGCCATTTAACATTTTGCCTTCACATCTTAGTAGAATCATTTTAAACAAAAAGTTAACATTTTCAACTCTCTCCATTCAAGATATTTGGCACTGTACCTGTGCCAGTTGGGAAATAAGTGTTCTTGAAAAAAAATATTTGTTATTTTTTTTATTGAATGATTTCCCAAGAGCCTAATCTGTTTGATAGCAATGTTGAACCCAATAATTTTATTCTGAGTACTGTTTTTCTTCTTCAGATAAGTTCCATGTTTTCTGAGTCTTGATCTTACTAATACAATATCTAGAAAATGAATTGCACTCCTGTATAGATTCCATTCCAGTTCTAAAGATTCTTGGAAGCTAGTAAATTCTATAGCTGTTTCTGGACAATATTTAAGAAGTAATGAATGAAATAATTTCTTTTGATATTATAGATTTGAAAGACTAGTATATAAGGAAGCAAATAAACAATATCTTTGTATTTGTCTGTGTTTGTGCATGTGTATGTGTTACTTTGCTGAAAATTTCTGGGCTACCATTAGAAGGCAGCAAAGAATTTGATGTTTCCGTATCTCTTTGCTGCGGTCATTAGGATTTTTGCCACTCAGATCTGGATGGTCCTAGTCTGTCTCTAATAGGTGGGTAAATATTATACATAATGTATATTATGTGATGAGATTATTGATCTGCAACTGTAAGATTATAAAAAGTTAATTTAAGCTCCTTTCTATCGACGCATGTTATCATGGAACTCATGAGAACAGGACTTCAAATAACAGTGCTAAAATAAGCAATAGTAGGAACTAATTATTGCTCAATCCCACTTGGCATAACCTCAGTGGCAGGGACTTGCATCAAGATTGTACAGGAAACATAGCTATTCTTTCATTTCTCTTTGGTTTCCCTTAACACTTCGCTTGCTGATGTACAGATTACATTTAAAATAAATCATATAAAGTAAACCATAGAATAAATTTTCACTTTCAAGAAGAAAGTGAACACAACTTCTGATTTAAAAGGTTCTTCTGTAAAATATTTAAGAGCTTTTGAGGGAAAATATCTGGTAGTACACTCTTTTGAGATTTTTAAAAACAAAACGGTAAACATTCCTTCTTTTGTTCCAAACACAGCGTATTGTTCTATGGGAAACAATTCTACTTTGTAAAGTAAAAGGAAAGCATAGCTCTTCTTTATCTTCTTTCAGAGATGATATCATGGTAAGATGGCATATAAAAGCAATCTGTATGGTTGAACCTAATTGATTTTATTCCCCTAAAAAATAAAATACCTCAACTTTTCAAATATATTGATGAAGAAATACATTTAACTCCAATTTGATGCTGTTTAGTATGTCATTTGAAATTCAGGCAGAGGTTTATAGCTCCACCATGATTTAATAATGCATTACTATTAGATAGTATCACTTTCTTACATCTGAAGATGATTGGTATATAAAAACACAGATACAGGCTAAAAATGGTGTATGTATTTTCCCCCTAGTTTTTAACATTGGATATAATCAAGTATTGTATGCTTTGTTAAAGCACAGCATTAGCTGGATACTGTTTACATATAAAACTATTCATTTAGACCAGAGGTCTCCAACCTTTTTGGTTTGACAGCCCGGAAAGGAAGGTAGGCACCACTACGTATGTGCACACAAATGGGCTGCACGTGTGCACCTGCAAAAATGACCCGCATGTGCACAAACAAATGGGCCACGTGCATGTGCATGTGCACATAAAAATGGCTGCATGAGAGAGCATATGCATGTGCAAACAGGGCTGTATGGGCGTGAGTGCTACAAATTGGGTGGTGCTAGTGCTGGCAGGATGTTCAGGGCAGTGCTAGTGCTGGTGGTTTTCTCAGGGGCAGGGCGGCACTAGGGCTGGCAGGATGCTCCGGACAGAGCTAGTGCTGGTGGGACACTATGGGGCAGGCAGACCTAGTGCTTGTGGGACGCTATGGGCAGCACTAGTGCCAGTGGGATGCTCTGGGGCAGTGTGGTGTGAGCACCATCAGAAGCTCGGGGCGACACTAGTGCTGGTGGGATGTTCAGAGGCGGGGCAGCACTAGCACGGCAGGATGCTTGGGGCGGCGCTGGTGGGACTCTTGGGGTGGGGGTGGCACTAATGCTGGCAGGATGCTCTGTGCATGAACTGATCATCCCTTCATGTGGCCTGGTGGCCAAGCAGCCGCAGCTTGGTAGTGGGCCGTGGCCTACAGGTTGGGAACTCCTGATTTAGACTTTCAATTTATAATAATATACCTAATATATTAGTTGCACTGCACTTAGAATTAAGCAACAAGATTACTGAAAGTTAACCAGTTTCTTTGATGAAGGAAAAACCATGAAAGCATCATCATTTTCCATGAAAACAATTAGTTTGTCAAGCTAATAATATTAAATGATTTGTAGAAACACTTTTAGGCAGTATCATATTGGTTAAGTATATGCTATGAGATTTTTTTGACATATCCTGTCTCAGGAATCCTGATTTGCATCCAAACCTCAAATTGGAATAATTCAAAAAACATAGATGTTAGCCTTGATGAAATAACAGGAACAAATGAGATACTTTAACAAAAGTAATCCAGTACTTTTAAAAATGTAGATTTACAATTCATATCCCATAAAATAATGAAAAGCGTATATCCTGTGACAATATATTTAATACCATCAAACAACATTTTGGAAGGGGCTTGAAAAATGGATAAAAATGACAAATCCGGTTTAAATATTTGGCTAATGGGGTAACCAACCATAATTATTTGTTAAACCTGTTTGCTCTTTGACTCTAAATAACTCTGGGCAGTATATTAATGTCATTGTCAGAACCCATATTCCTAAGAAGCTCTTTCTACTTTTGATTCTAAACTCCATACTTTCTATTCCTCATGGTTCTGTCATACTCCTGGAAGGGAGGGGGGAAGATGCTGCAGATTGCTTCTTTGTTTTTCTCTATTTCTACAACGTAAATCTTTCGCTATCTCTGCATACACACTCTTTGAACTGTTCCTCCCTTGATGTCAACTAGAAAGGTGGGGAGGAAAGAATGTGCCTCTGAGCATCTGGCTTATCTCCTGTGCGGAAGGGAAGGTGTGAAGACCCAACAAACACCTCTATAACTTTGAGATGGACTGGCGTTATCAGAATTTTCCCACAATGGACTTAACACCTGGGGATTGGCCCATTTGAACTGACCAGATGAACTATTGGGGTGGGGTTTGCTTGGGACTCCTTTAACCTATTGATCTGAGCAGGAAACCCTCAGATCCTGTCTATTATGCCTGCTATCGGCTTCTCCTAATAAAAGTTCCTTTTGGAAGAAACTGCTTCCACAAGTTCTGCTTTCTTGTATAGGGATTGATGTTAAAAATATATGAGCATACACATCAACACATACATACATTATGAAATACAAAATTCTCAATTTAATTAGGACAAATAGTTCTATTAACAGTAGATTTAAACAAATGCAAAGAATGAACAAAATCCAATGTCCCTAAATAAGATTTACTCTTCCCTCTTAAATTTCAAAGATTTCTAGTGTAGCTGATCTGAAGAACTGTTGGTAGTCATATGAGTTGCATCACTGAAGATAAAAATAACTCCTTCTCCAATGAGAGCTATTCCATGAAGGACAGCATAATGCTGCATTTCATTAGTGTATTTGAATCTTCAAAATAAAGATTGGAAAACACATTTGAAAGAAGCATTCTGATAAGATAGTGGCTTCCAAAAATTAATCCTGCAGTTGACAGGAAAGAGTTTAGAAATGAGCACATCTGATAGGATCAATAGATTCCAAAGAAGCAAATTAATCTTCTTATCTGGTTCAAACATAGCAGAAAAATGACTTATGTAGTTACCCAAGATTATAATAGACTGCTATCAAGGAAAGATACAGATAGAATTTTTCAGCTTAATACTGAAATATAATATACTACTGTTTGCAATATTGAAGCAATATTGAGCACCCATGAACATTCAAAATAAGGTGAACTTTCCAGGTTCAGTTGTTCATTGATATTTGCTTAGAATGTCACAAAACTGAATATTTGAGTGAATATTAAATAGTATTTTAATTAAAATATTTCCAAAAATCTATTATTTTTATTGTTATTAACTTTGTGTAGAATTGAAATAGCTTATGTGTATATATGATATACATATAGAGACACAGACAGAGATGTTACATATAACATTGAGTGTTTCCGACTGTCAAAGCTATTCTGTGCAAATATCTTTTTTTTTTATTGAAAAGTTTTAAAATACATTTTATCTTTAACAATCCCCCCTCCCCCTCCCCAACCTATCCCTCCCTACCCCTCCCCCCCTTTCCCCCCTCCCCCCTGACTTCCCAGAGCTAAGTACAGGGTATAAAAACAAAGAACAATCATAAACATCCATATGCTACCAACAATAAATTCTTAAATCTATCACTCTCTAGCTCATATAAAATAACTACAAGCAATATTAATATTACATATAAAAAGAAAGAAAAAAGAAAAAAAGAAAGGAAGACTTATTCAAATGCTAAGTGAAACTTTTTAGTCCCATATTTCTTCTGAATATATTCAATCCATTTTTCCCACTCCATAATATAACGTTCTTGCGAATGATCTTTCAAATAAGCCGAAATCTTTGCCATTTCTGCCAGGTCAGAAACCTTTAAAGTCCATTCTTCTATAGTCGGCAGCTCCTCCTTCTTCCAATACTGACCTATTAAAAGTCTTGCTGCTGTAACTAAATTTAACATCAACTTAGTGTCCACAACAGTAGCACCTGTAATTATACCCAACAGAAAAAATTGCGGACAAAACTTTATCTTTTGCTTGAAGATCTTCTGCATATTCCACCAAATTTTTATCCAAAAAGCCTTGACCTTTTTACAAGTCCACCATATGTGAAAATATGTTGCATCTTCACCACCACACCTCCAGCATTTTGGCTGATAATTCGGATACATACTTGCAAGCTTTTTAGGATCTAAATGCCATCTATAAAACATTTTATAAAAGTTCTCTCTTAAGTTTTGAGCTTGTGTAAATTTTACGTTCCTCACCCAGATCTTTTCCCACGTATCCATTGTAATAACTTCTTGGATGTTCTGGGCCCATTTTATCATACAGTCTTTAACCAGTTCTGTTTCTGAATCAATTTCTATCAATGCAAGATATATCCGTTTGATATGTGCTGGACCCTGATTTCTAATTTGCTTTATCAAATTTTCATCAGTCATTGCAAAACCAGTTTTCTGATCTTCTTTCCACCTGGCCCGTAATTGAGTATATTGAAACCAGGTTTGAACAATCTTCTCATCTCGGAAGAAATTATACGATTTTAAACACCATACACTTCTTTCCAAGCTTAAAATCTCCTTATACGTAGTCACGTCATGTTTAAAACCAACATTTATGTTTTCTATTGCGTGTTTTGGAATAGCCCACAATGGTATCTTGCAGTCTAACTTGTATCTATACTTTTTCCAAACTCTCAACAATGCCTGTCTTAAAATATGCACTTTAAACACATTATCTACCTTCTTATCATACAACAAATACGCATGCCAGCCAAATACCAAGTCGTGGCCCTCAAGATTTAATAATCTCTCTTGTGTCAAATTAATCCAATCACTTATCCCTGCTAACGCAGCAGCTTCATAATATAATTTAAGATTGGGCATTTTAAGACCACCTCTTTCACGAGTATCCTGCATAATCTTAAGTTTAACTCGTGGCCTTTTCCCTGCCCAAACAAATTTATTGATACCCCGTTGCCATTCTTCCAAATTAGAATCTTTCTTAAGAACCGGTATCATTTGAAATAAGAATAAAAATTTAGGCAGGACATTCATTTTCACTGCTGCAATTCTTCCCAACAAAGACAATTGCAATTTTTCCCAACTCTCCATTTCTTTTTGAATTTTACCCCATAGTTTTTCATAGTTATTTTTATATAACTTTGTATTAGAGGGTGACAAAAACACCCCCAAATATTTGACCCTTTTAGCAATCTCAAATCCAGTTAATCCTTCTAAAAGAGCCTTTTGCGATACTGTCATATTTTTGGCCAGAATTTTAGTTTTTTGTGCATTAACTTTAAATCCAGAAACCCTCCCATATTGCCTTATTATCTCCATCAGGTCCACAACAGAATTTTCTGGCTGGGTCACTGTAACAACCAGATCGTCTGCGAACGCCCTCAATCTATAATCCTGATCTCTAATTTGAATACCCTTAATTTTTCCGGAGTTCCGAATTTTTATCAATAATATCTCCAATGTTAAAACAAATAATAAAGGTGATAACGGACACCCTTGTCTTGTGCCCTTCTCAATATTACATGCTTCTGTCAAACTATTGTTAACTATTATTCGGGCCGTTTGTTTTTGATATAATGCCCTAATTGGTTGCAAAAATTTATCCCCAAAATTCATTTTATCTAAAACTTTCATCAAAAATTGCCAATTCAATTGATCAAAAGCTTTTTCAGCATCTAAGAAAATTAGCGCCACAGAGATCTGGTTGTTCCTTTCCAAAAACTCTAACACATCAACTATATGCCTCACATTATTTTTCATTTGCCTACCACTAATAAACCCAGTTTGATCCCCATGAATCACCTGTTGCAGAACCCTCATCAATCTGTTAGCCAACACCTTAGCAAATATTTTATAATCTGTATTTAGAAGTGATATCGGTCTATAATTTTTAACTTGAGTAGTATCTTGATCTTCCTTCGGAATCAAAGAGATAAAAGCAGTTCTCCAAGACGGAGGCACCTTTCCCCCTCTCTGAATTGACTGAAACAGTTCCTTTAACGGCTTTATCAACTCCATTTGTAAATTTTTATAGTAAACCGCAGTCAAACCATCCGTACCTGGCGCTTTATCCAACTTCAATTCCTTAATTGCTATAAGAATTTCTTCTTCTGTTATCAACTGGTTAATCTCCTCTTTTTGTACTTGCGTAAGAACCGGGATGCTAGCATTCTCCAAATATACATCAATGTCTTTTTCATTAATCTTTTCCTTAGCATATAATTTAGAATAAAAATCCACAAAGGCTTCCTTAATAAGATCCTGTTGAAACACAACCTTTCCCTTATGTTCAATTTTATCTATATTAGAAGCCCTTTGCTTTTTCCTTAGTCTATAAGCTAGCCATCTACCTGGCTTATTAGCATTGCAAAAAGTATTATGCCTAGCAAACCGCAAGTTGGTTGCCACTTGATCAGCCATCAATTTATCGAATTGTCCTCTTAATAGCTTAATAACTTCCTTAGTCTTTACATCCGATGGATTCAAAATTAAGACCTTTTCTTTTTCCCTAATTTCATTCTCCAGTTCTTTCCTTCTGGCTTCCAAAGTACGTCTGTATTTATTATTCATATATATCAGCACCCCTCTCATGTAGGCCTTGCTAGCATCCCAAACCATGTCCATAGAAGTATCCTTATTCATATTAATTTCAAAAAAATCCTTCATCCACTGCTTACATTCTTCCACATTTCTCTGATTTCTAAACAAATTCTCATTTACGCGCCACGAGCGCCTATCCCTATTGTCCTTATTGATCTCTAACCAAACTGGACTGTGATCCGAAATAGTCCTTGCACAAATCTTTACCTTCTTAATCCTGGAAAAAAATCATTAGTCAACAAAATAAAATCAATCCTAGAAAAAGATTGATGTCTGTCAGAAAAAAAAGTATAATCCTTTTCACGTAGGTGTATGTCACGCCAGATATCTCTCAATTCCAAGTCGTCCTTCATTTCAAAAAAAGATTTAGGCAATCTGGCATGACTCGGAGCACGCTTAAAAGAACCCGCCTTGTCCATCTGTACATCCAATACACCATTCCAGTCCCCCATAAAAATAAACGATTTATAATCCAATTGAGTGAGCTTTGTATGAAGTGAACTAAAAAAATCCGCTTGTTGTTGATTAGGAGCATACAGTCCAACTAAAAGCGTTTTTTTACCTTCTAACAACAAATCTATCATAACATATCTTCCTTGCGTATCTGCTTCAATTAATTCCGCTGTTAGAGTACTTTTAACGTAGACAACCACTCCATTTTTCTTATTCATCGCAGAAGCAACAAATTGTGTGCCCAACCTTGAGTTCGATAAATACTTTTGGTCCATAACCCTAATATGCGTTTCTTGCAAACATATAACATCAATCTTAAATTGTTTTAAATATTGAAAAACTTTCTTTCTCTTCTGTGGTGAATTTAATCCATTGGCATTCCAGGTTAGGAATTTAGTCGCCATGCGTGGCATCCCGAAGCTTTTGAAGCACATCTTTAATAGCCCCTATATTTTATTTGGGCCGCGCTCCTCCCACAGCTTCACTATAAGTACGCTTTGAGAATTCCATAAACTTCTGCTGGTCTTGCTCTTGTACTTGTCTTGCTCGTTTTACAGCGGCGCGCGTCAACCTCTGCTCTCCAGCAGCCACCAATGAAGCTGTAGTTTGATCCCCTCCAGCACCATTCTCCTCTGTCTGTCCATCGTCAGCCTCTTGAGGTTTTCCCTCTCCAGATCCCTTTGCTGCTTCCAGGAGTGATAGTGGGGTTGCTTTTAAAACATTGTTATAAAAATCACGCGCCTGAGTCACAGTAACCAGACGATATCTTTTACCTTCGTACATCACCACCAGTCCAACTGGAATCTCCCATCTAAACTTAATATCACGTTGCTTAAGTTCCTGTATGAGGAATGCAAAATCCTTCCTCCTCCTTAAAATCTTTGGAGGAATTTCTTTTAGAACCAAGACTTCTTGCTCAGCAACCACAACTTTAGTATCATAAGCAGCTTGAATAACTTCATCTCTAGTTGCTCTCTTTGTAAAATAGACCACCACATCTCTAGGTAGCTTCCTCTGCCTTGCAATCCATGAGTTTACACGAAAAGCTTTATCCATACATCCCTCTATTTCAGATGCTGGCTGGCCCAATACTGCTTCCAAAGCCTCAGAAATCAGCTGCTTTAGGTCTTCTTTAGGATTCTCTTTTAAGCCCCTGATTCTTATAGCATACTGCATCTGATGATACTGGACAAGACTCAATTCTCCGTCCATTTTGTCCCTTAAATTTTCATTCTCCAGTACCTTTACTTCTAATATAGTGTTCTTTTGACTAAGATCCTCCATTTTTTCTTCCAAACATTGCACACATTCAGCCACGCTTTCCACTGTAGACAAGATGTCTACCCTCATTGCACTAAACTTCTCGTTAAGCTTCTCTTCCATCCTCTCCTCCAATTTCTCCATTCTCTCCTCCAACTTTGCCACCTTATCATCCAGCATTTCTGAAATTACCTGGGATTGCCTTGCAAAGGCGTCTTGTAAATCCTTAAGCGTCAATGCCACAGGAGGTGCAGGAGGAAGCAGAGCTTGCAACGATGTCTGTTGCACCGGGGAAGTTCCCGCAATCCGAAGAACTTTAGAGGAAGATTTAGCCGCCATCTTTCTTCACTTTCATTTGTTGCGCACTTTCACTTTAAGTTTATAAAGTCCATCAAGCTAAAGAGTAAGAATAAAAGTCCTCTTCACCTGAACCTCCTGTACTGCTCTGCCTGCTCCTTTTACTCCATAGTCTTTCCTTCTGGCAGGGGTGGTCGCAAACGCCTGGCTCCGCTCCAAAAATCCCGGAGCAGAGATGCTAAACAGCTGGGAGCAACCCAGGCTACGGGGGAGTTCAATCCTTCAGCCGCCCAAGCTTTCAGCTCAGGCGGCCCCGGAGAACTCAACCCCTACCTGGGGCCTCACCCCCTCCTCTTCTCCCGAGGAGGGGGCTTCAAATCCACCTAAACAGCTGATCGGCGCTGTTTTAGGTGGAAAAACTCAGCTGTGAAGCGGACAGCCCGAAACGGCTATCTTCGGCGCCGCGCCGCCACCGGAAGTCCCCCCTGTGCAAATATCTTGTGCACAACATTTCAGAATCCAAATGTCCTGGTGAATATTTTAATGGAATTCTGAAGCTGTAGTGTAAAAAGCAACCAAGGCACTTAAGATGAAATCTAAAATTGTGTTAATAATTTAATTTAATAAATGAATTTCTTATTATTATTACCCTTCTTTCATATTAAAAAGTAAAATTCTGCAATACACTTGACTTCATCTAAGGTAATGGCATACAATCACAGAATATCTTGTAACAATTCATAACTTCACCTACTACCATCACCCTTATACTTCTCTATACCTAATGTATAGTCAGAATGCTTTCTGGAATAGCATTCCTTGTTTCCCTAATGTAGCATCAAGCTAAAGTAAAAGAATCATTGGGAGTTACAAAAGAGTTTCAGTGTTATCAGGTCTATTATATTGTAATAAAAAAAAATCAACCTAAGTTGCACTGAAAGATCAAGGCAATGTTGCTTAATCAAATATTTTTGCACTTTCCAGGCATAAAAGTAATCCAGAACTCATAGAAAAACATATTTTTTCTCCCGGAAGAATAAATCTGCCCTATTGTGAGTGTGATGTTACAAAATCTAATGGATGGTGTTTTGGTTACTATTGTTATGAAAGCTGAAAACAAGCATATAAAGAACAAAATGCTTTCATTTAAAACATGCAAAATGATTGAGTTTATTTAGCAGTTTAAAGACATCACTTCTCCTTGGCAAAGACATTTCTATGATTATATAGTTCTTAGATGCAACTTGCCATAAGAGTTATCTGCTCTGGCATGTGGAGCAACACAGACTATCTTTAGGGGAGAGAGTAATGGGAGCTTTTATTATTGGTGGATATAAATCATAATATTCTGCCATTCCAATCTATATTTGTTAAACTGAATTATTCTTAGACCAAGAATATAATAGAATAGAAACAGAATAATTCTGGTTCCAACTGTTCATATTATGGGTTGGCAATTGATTCTGGTGAAGAGTACACTTGAACTTAATAAATGCCAAAGTAATAAATAAGGATCCAATAATAAGCCTCTCTTAAATCTTTGTAAAGATTTTTCTTTTAGCCAGGTGGAGGGGGTACGTATTTTCCATGCTGATTGCATTCAGATATTTAAAATCTACGCATAATCTAAGAAACCCATCTTTCTTTTCCTTGGAAGAGCACAGGAGCGGCCACAAGTGATTTGGCAGGCTGAATGAAACCCCAAGCCAAGTTTTCATCAATGTATTCTCTCAGTTCTTTCATCTCTATGGGTGTCATAGAGTAATTTTTGGTTTTGGGAGCTTGGCACTGGGCAAAGTTTCAATAACACAGTCCATGGCCCGGTGTGGGGGGAGGATGTCACATTCCTTCTCACTAAATGCTTCCACAAAATCATAGTATTCTGTAGGGACCAGTTGAATCCCTGGCAGTTTTTTTGGCTACAGTCTTTAAGGTCTTGCAGGGCTTCCCTTGAATCTCACTGATGGCCAATGTCTTTGTTTTATCGTCAGTGGCAGGTGGGAGGGGTCCTGTCCCCAGTCTTAACTTCCACATTCCCTCCTCACACCAGATGTTAGGATGCCATTTATCGAGTCATGCTAGCCCCAAAATTACTGCTTCGGTCATCTTCAGAACTACCATAAAACGGATGATTTCCCAGTGCCAATACATTTCCAAATCCACAGGTTCGATTAGGTACATGGCAGGGGCACCTCCGATGAGGGACCCATTGACCTGCTCAAACCACATGGGCAGGAGCAATAGCTTGGCTCAGATACCCAGTTTGAGTACAGTGGGTAAGTTAATTAAGCACTGGGTGCACCCTGAGTCTATTAGGATGTTCAAATTCATGTGAGCCCGTTTTGCACACTACCAGTCTGGTGGGAGTGGCAAAAGAGGGAATGGGCTGACTCACCATGGAGTCGTCCTCACCTTTCTCCTCACTATTGTATGGTGCTGGCATCTGCTGTAGCTCGGATTGGGGTTTGGCTTCGAGCTTGGTGGGAGGGGAGGCTTCAACACCCAGGCCTTAATGTGCTCACTTAGTTTTCTCTCTTCCTCCTCTGGGAGCTTTCTTCATGGTTTTGCAACAGTCACTGGCATGCTCCTGGGTTGAGGGTGAGGAGCTGAGCACTCCACAGCAGGGCGCTTGATTGGAGCCCGGCTGATGCTTGGAAGATATTGGTGGCTGCAGAGGCTTGGGGATGTTGCCCATAGAGGCATTTTTCTTGGATGCACAGCATCTTGGTTTCGGTGGTGCTTGACTTTTGGGGGCGGTCCAGCACCACCACCATACAGTACCACTCATGCAATAGGTTAGGAAGATCTCAAATGATGCAGGCTTGAACCAAGTCATGATGTAGCCCCTGTTTGAAGTAGCTGATCAGTGACCACTCAGGCCACTGCCCTAGCCAGTTAGCAACTCTCCTGATGTACTCCTTTGCAGGGCGACCTCTTTGCTTCAGGCAGTGGATTTCTTTCCCAGCCAGCAGGACTTAGGCTTTGACTTCAAACTGACACCTCAGTTGCTCCATGAATAGATTAATGTTGTGCAATTCAGGAGTCCCTTCAACATGGAGGTTGGTCACCCAGTTGGCTGCTTCTCCCTCTAAATTTTCTGCCACAGCATCCACCATCATAGCCCCAACCAGGTAAGCATAAATGTAGCAATCTAAATGAGCCCACACATGGTTTAAGAAGAAGTTCAGCTTCTCAAGATCCCCATCAAAGGTGGGCTTGATGGGAGGCAATTCAAACCTTGGCAGAGCTGCCTGCACCTGCTGCTGGGCTTGGCTAGCTTGCTGGGCTTGGGTGGCTTGCTGGCCCAGGGGATGGGGCTGAACCACTGTCTGGACTTCTCTTAGCTGGGCTCTAGGACTGGCATCCCGAGGTCATGGCAACAAACTGGGATACATGGCTTGGTATCACAGCTGGTTGGGGGGTGGGCAAAGTAAGGACTCCAGCAGTTGGGGGGCAAGAGATGGGTAGTTTTTGGCATTTCTCTCCACAGCACCCACCTCTTGGGCAACAGGAATCATATCCTTCACCCTCCAGATGGCCGAACTTCTCCTTCAGCTATTTGAGTGATGGGCTGTGGACTACGGACTGAAATCTCCACTCTCTGGAGTCATCCCATCAACTCCTTTCCTTTCTTGCCATCTGCAGATGAATAACCCTGGGATGGCAGCAATAAGAGCTCCTCTCCAGCGGTTACAGGAGTGCTCCTGCACTGAGGGGCAGCCTTGGCTTGGAAGAGGTCCGCTAGGGCTGTAGCTCCTTCCTGTGGTAATAGCTTCCCAGGTTGGATCACCCTGGTCTTCGGCCGAGCCCCTGCCAGTGATGCTCCTCGGTGACTGGAGTGCCAGCCTGTGCTCCGACAGCCTAAGTCCTGTTGTGGCTAGCAGCAGTTTCAATTTTCTCCTCCATCTTGAGTCTTCACTGAGTCTTTACCACTCTCCCAAAAGTGAGTGGGTATGCAGTCAGCGCTCAGCACCCCAAGAAAACAAAGTTTTAAGAGACTTGGTTTAATGTCATGGTTTCAACAGACAGAGAGGAATAAAGCAGAACTCTGGGGCTTGAGAATTCCTCAAAGAACATGTTTATTAGTTACAAAGTATCGGCACATCAAAAGTGAAACCAAGTCTGGAGACACATGCAACAATTCCCCAATACAAAGTTAAGAAATCCCACCCTTAAGGCTATGCAAGCAACTACGTTCCCCAATACATCTTCTTGGTGAGCTTTTTACGCAATGCCCAGCCTGCAGTCTTGGGAACAGCTGATGACCTTGGTTCCTATGGAATAAAAGTTTATTTAGACTAGCGAATGACCTGGCACCCCTCCCTCCATTCTGTGTATCAACCGAAAATGAATAGGGAAAATGGCTACAGCCATGCAGATTTTTTGAGTTGACAGTAAACACAACCAGGTGCCCCCTTGGGAAAGGCTGGACTGGATGCTTGCCCTTCACTGCCCAGGGCTCCGGGCAGCCTGCATCACTGGGGGTCCTCTGCATGGCCTAAGAGGGACAGCAAGGCTTCTCTGATGGAGAAAGGTATGGTGCTTGTTCTGGTCTCACCTTCCTTGGCTGGAGACAATGGATCCTCCAGCCCCATCTGGGCCACCATAGATGCCTCCCTGACATGAGCAATGTTGAGATGGCCACACTCACCTCAGCCATGCTCCCCCACCTTCCCAAGGTCAACCACAACCCTGATGCAGCCCTCAATGAAATCGAGTTTGACACCCCTGGTTTAGAGCATTGTAGAAATCTAGATGGGACATCAAATGGAAATGAGTATCAGGCAGAAGAACTTGATTGGCTGACTTCATCTATGAAAAACAGCATTCTACTTTGTAACTAACTGGTTCTTATTATGTTTACATTCAATTATTGTACTTGAGTACTGGATTTATCAATTATTTGGTCTATATGGCCAACATTCTCATCACTCATTACAGTGTCTTAAGGTCAATTTAGCTGATATTTAACCAGCTGATGAATGACTGTCTGGTTCTCTAAGATAAACGTTGACTCCATGTGTTATTCTTTTATTGTCTTTCCTTCCATTTTCTAAAGGTCGGATTCAATTTCCACTTCTACAAATGTTGTAACTCACAATATTCCAAGGAAGTCAGTGTACAGTGTGAAATAAATATGAGCTATAAATTAATCTGCTTGATTTATTAGAAAGATGTTTCCTTATCACTAAAATTTGTCAGGCATTTTACAAAGTAACTGAAAAGTAGTAAGAAAGAGCTGCCAACTGATTTCCTACCAAAAGTCAGAGAACTGATGATTTAGTATACTATATCAAGTTAACAGCTGAAATGAAGCCTCAGTTGAGATATTTTCTCACAGCATTTTAATATAGGTAGATTTGCTTAAAAAACGGCCTATTTAGCAACTATTTGATTTCATGATAATTCTGAAAGAATAACTTTGTAATCCATCCTGGTGCTTATGACTAGTAACATCCTTGTGATCACATGATCACCATTGAACTGGTGGATGTTTATAACCATCACATTGTCAACATGATCACCATTTGTATGTTTTACAGCTAGTTTCCAACAAGCAGAGTTAATGGAGTTAATGGAGAAACCAAGAGTAAAATCATAACTTATAATCACATATTGCCTGACTTAACCACAGCAAAAGTGAGGTCATAAGTGCATTGCAATCCTGCGATGCTTCATTTAACTGCCGTGTCACTTAATGATGGAGTTGCTGCTCCTAATTTGGGTTGTTAATAAAAGATTATCTGTATTGTGCAAATGATTTGATTTGGATTCAAGGTATCTGTTATGTATTGGGCTTAATTGTAACACCACGTAATAAGCTGAAGCTAGCTAACGGCTCCCAGCAACTCAGACACCCCGTCTCCAGTGCTGCTATTGGCTGCCCCTAGGTGGCAATGGGTTGCTTTAAACCTATTGGCTGCCACCTAGGGGCCAGGCTATAAATTGCTACAGGCTGCAGCTCAGTTCCTCAGTTCAGATTCTTCAAGCAAATAAACATGACCATTGCTAAGCTCACTTGCCTCATCTTCATTCCTGCACAACAAGCTCACTACACAATACTGGCGACAAGGATGGGATCCTGCTTCTCCGAAGGAGCTGAAAATCACTAGAGGAGAGGCAGCGCATGCCTGGTGAGAAAGGCATTTCCCCCCCCTACGGTCAGCTAGCCAGACACGCTAGCGACCACGCGTTCAGTGCATCAGTCCCTGGGCATCAGAGAAACAGGATCAGAAGATGCAGGAACCAGCCAAGAAGACCTGAAGAATGCCCAAGGTCGAACGGCTGCAAGAGTTCGACATCAAGCGACCAGAAGGATGGCCATCGTACCTGTCCCAGGTCAAAAACTATCTCTGGGCAAACCAGGTTGCAGAGGATGGACTGAAGACTGCCACGCTGCTCTCTGTGTGCGGCCCAGCAACATTCGATCTGGCTTAAAACCTGTTCGCACCAACGCCACTGGAATCGGTCTCCTACGCTGATCTAAAGAAGAAGCTTGGAGAACACTTCCAACCGAAGATGTCAGTGATTGCATGGCCTACGCCTTCGAACAACGAATGTAGCAGCCCAGTGAGACCATGTTGGAGTATATCGCGGCCTTGAGGCAGGCCACATGCCTGTGTAAATTTTCAAACATCGAAGAGCGACTTCGAGACCAGCTCATCTGCGGCCTATGAAATCGAGAGCTGCAGCAAAAACTTTTTGCTAGAGCAAACCTGTCATTCACTGAAGCCCAGGACAAAGTCATGGCAGACAAAGCTGACGGGGGTGCTGTCCGAACAATCCGGGCTACCAAAACAATGCATAGTGAAGAAGCCGTCCACCTCGAGGACGCCAAACACACAGAGGAATCAGAAGATGAAGATGCTGAAGTCGACAAGCTGCACAGACAGCCTGACACACAGCACTGCAGCAGCAAGCAACAAGAGACTTCTTACAAGGCAGATCTCTTACCTAGATGTCCAGGTTGTGGCGGCTGCCACCAACGCGTAGACTGCAGGTTCCGGTCAGCCACGTGTTGGGCCTGCGGCAAAACCAGCCACATTGCAGCAATATGCAGAGCTCACCAGAAGGACTGGCCATCGAAGTGCCAGTCGGAAGATCCAACCAGGAGAAGTACCGGGGCTCCAGGGCCGTTCACTGTGGGGTTTTGTGCAAGCCACAGAAGTGTCTGCCGTACCGGAGCCCAACGCCCCCTCAGACCCAAATTTAAACTTCAGGTAGAGCTACAAGGCGTCCCCTGTAAAATGGAGTTGGACACAGGCTCAGCCGTTTCTATCATTTCTCTGGACACATTTAATTTCATGTGCAGCCGCAGTAGAAAATGGGCCAAGCTAAGGCCCTCTGACATAATTTTAACAGATTTTCAAAACGCTAAAGTCACAGTCAAGGGTGAAGCTACTTTGGCCATTAAATTCAAGGGATTTTTTGGGCACCTGGATGTCGTAGTAGTAGGGGGCCAGAGAACAAGTCTAATCGGACTCGATTGGTTTGATGCATTAGGCATCCAAGTAACCGGTATCAACCGTACACAAGTCGTGAATCTAACATCAGTTTGCGAGGACTTTGCAGACATATTTGATTCAGCCCTAGGAACGTACACAGGCCTGCCTGTATCATTCAAGCTAGACCCCAATGTGATCCCCATTAGGATTAAGCCTCAAAGGGCTCCCTTTGCCCTCAAACATAAAATTGACATAGAAATAGACAAGTTGTAGAACAGGGCATTTTGCAACCAGTTGATGGTGGGGAGTGGGAAACTCCTATAGTAACACCACCTAAGGCCAACAGAGAAATTAGAATATATGCAGACTACAAATGCACAATTAACAAAGCCCTTAAGCAACACACATACCCTATCCCAGTGGTGAACCACATCTTGGCATCTTTGCAATGGGGCACCATTTTCACAAAGTTAGATTTGGCACAGGCCTATCAGCAACTGCTGGTTGATGAGGCCACAGCTGCTGCTCAGACAATCGTGACTCACAGGGGGGCTTTTAAAGTGAAGCATTTACAATTTGAGGTTAGTGTTGCACCAGGCATTTTTCAGGGAATCATGGAACGCACGCTTAAAGGCATTCAGGGTGTTTGCCTTTATTTTGATGATGTCCTTATTGCAGGGGAATCCACAGAGGTGTTAGCCAGCAGGATCAGAGCCATCCTACAGAGGCTGCATGAAGCAGGCCTCAAATTAAAAAAGAGTAAATCTAGTATTGGGGTTTCTTCAACCGAAATTTTGGGATTTCGTATTGATGCTAATGGCATTCACCCAGCTGAGTCCAAAGTGAAGGCCATTCAAATGGCACTTAGCCCTGAATCAAAAGGAGAGCTACAAGCATTCTTGGGCCTCCTCAACTTCTACCATGTGTTTCTGCCTAAAAAGACCGCATTGGCAGAGCCACTTCACAGGCTCTTAGATAATAAAGCTTCATGGAAATGGACCAGCATTCACAAGAAAAGTTTCCAAGACCTAAAGGCACTTTTGTCGGTTAAATCTACTGTCACTCATTTTAGGGAATCTAAACCAGTCTGTTTAGCATGTGATGCATCCCTTTATGGGGTGGGGGCAGTCTTGAGTCATTTAGAGAAGAATGGAACACAAGTTCCTATTACGTTTTATTCAAGGACACTGTCCTCTGCTGAGCGTAACTACGCTCAAATTGACAAAGAGGCCTTAGCCATTGTAGCAGGATAAAACACTTAGTAGAGTGTTTTCATGGGTGCATACAGGGTGGTTAGATAAAAGCCAAGGCTCTGAATTCCAGAGTTATTTTGTTAGAAGACATGAGCTATCAGCTCACAAGGGTTGTATCCTAAGGGGAAACAGGGTCATAGTTCCCACTTCACCGAGAGATAGAGTTTTACAGTCACTACATGAAGGCCATCCAGGCATTGTCCATATGAAAGCTTTAGCAAGAAGCTACCTATGGTGGCGAGGCCTAGACAAGGCCATCAAGGCACAGGTGCATGGATGTTATACATGCCAGAAATCAAGGCCTGAAATGCCACACGCTGCAGTTCACAGGTGGGAGGAAACGCACACTCCCTGGTCTAGAATTCACATAGACTTCGCTGGGCCCTTTCAGGGACAGCTCTTCCTAATAGTGGTAGACAGCCATTCTAAATGGCTTGAAGTAATCCTGGTTGCAAACATGACTACTGCTAGGACCATCCAGGTGCTGAGAAAACTGTTTGCCACACATGGTTTGCCAGATGTCTTAGTATCAGACAATGGGGCCCAATTCACTGCTGCTGAATTTCAGGCTTTCCTGAGAGCAAATCTCATCAGACATGCAATGACTACCCCATTTCACCTGTCCAGTAATGGTCAAGCTGAACGTATGGTAAGGACCACAAAGGAGTCACTAAAACGCATAGTAATTGGGGACTGGCATCACAGATTGGCAGATTTTTTACTTTGCCAGCATTCCATGCCCTGCACTGCTACTGGGAAAAGCCCAGCAGAACTACGTTGGGGGAGATGCCTGATCACTAAACTGGACAGGTTGCATCCAGATAGAGTGGCAGCAGAAGCCTCTCAACCAAAACCCCTAAGGGGGCTGGAAGTGGGTGATGGGGTGTGGGCTAGAAACTATCGGCATGGGAATCTGTGGGTTCCTGGAAAAATCACTAACTCATCTGGTCCCGTCTCTTATGAAGTGGGGCTGGAGGGAGGGCGAATTGTCAGATGCTCCATTGACCAACTAAGAAAGCGGTTTCCAGAATGGCCACTAAGCAAGGATTGTGTCATAAGTCCCTCCCAAGGTCCCCAAACTGGCAACCAAGCCAGCCCAGGCATAGACTCTGAAGACTCTCACAGCACAAGCAATGAGGAGTTGGCCATAGAGGAGGGGAGTCCGGAAGTGCAACATGGATCCCCTGATGGAGCAAGCCAACCTGACTTTCACAACTGCTATGCCAACTCTGCTGAACTGTCTGACTCTGGGGTGGGCCAACCTGGAGAGGCCAGCCAGAGAGCCCCAAATCCTTCTGGCTCAAGTGCATCAAAGGACACTGGTCTGCCCAGCCCAGTGGGTAAGCTGGTAGATCAGAAAGTGACTGAACCCCTGAGGCATTCCACAAGGGCACACAATCCTCCTGCTTATTTAGCAGATTATATAGTAAAATAAAGGAACTATAATGTTATATGTACTTGTGATAATTGTTGACTATGAGACTGTACTAAAACAATGATGGAGCTATAATGTCGTTAACTGTCTTATTGTATTGTTAATGGGAACCTATTCATACTATTGTTAAATCTTGTGATTTGTTATTTTCACGCTTATTGTTGCTGTGATGTTTGTTCATTCTAAGAGGGTTAGGGTTCAAGGTATCTGTTATGTATTGGGCTTAATTGTAACATCACGTGGTAAGCTGGAGCTAGCTATCGGCTCCCAGCACCTCAGACACCCCATCCCCAGTGCTGCTATTGGCTGCCCCTAGGCGGCAATGGGTTTCTTTAAACCTATTGGCTGCCGCCTTGGGGCCAGGCTATAAATTGCTGCAGGCTGCAGCTCAGTTCCTCAGTTCAGATCCTGCAAGAAAATAAACATGACCATTGCTGAACTCACTCGCCTCGACTTCATTCCTGCACAACAAACTCACTACACAATAGTATCTCCCCTGCCAGATTTGCTAAAGAAAGAATTTGCTATCTATATATGAAAGCCTAAAGTTTATTATCATTGCTTTTTCAAATGATTATTTGTCACAGTGAGAATGATTGTGTATCTAACTACTCTAAGATACTGTGAGCTATGCCTATGTCATTTCTTTGGTTTTCTTCTTGACTCTTACCACCAGGTTGTTATAATCTTCTGCCTGTCAGATTAAAAGAATACAGTCAAAGTTTAAGAATTTCTTGATCTTTTAAAAAAAAAATTATTTAGCGCCTATGTTGATGATCTAGAGAACCAAAGTAGAGAACCATTTTTATCCAATACTTCTAGGTTTTCAGACTATTGAATGTGTTGCAGTCAGTCATAAGGAGTTAGTAACAAATGTTGATCCATCTCAAAGAGACTTCTCCTTATCAAAATCCAAGAGAAGTATGGTTTCATTTCAATATGTCTTTCCTACTGTTATCGGGAAAGCAAAGATCAGTATTTGCCAAATGTTTTGAAAATTCTGTCTAGTACTTTAGAGAATGCTTCATTTCTAGATTGTTCACCAAAATCAGTCACTGAAATTAATTATAAAGCCCTCTTATGAATGCTCTGGATAAATACATGAATTACTTTATTAAGAGTAAAAAGAAAATCTTTAAGTGTTGCAAACAGAAATGGTTTTTCATTATATGGAGTAAATTGAAAATGTATTTCTATATTTTTCTCCATTCATATTATAATAGGCAGTCTTTGATCAATAAAATCATACTTCATGACTAATTTTCATATTACTTTTGCCTGTAGGCATGCTTTAGGATACTTGCCAGAGGCTATTTGAAACAAATTGGCAAAACCACAATTTTAAACAGTAACTTTCAGCTCACATTTTTGAAAGAAGGAAATTAAAGGCACCAATGTGGGCTTATCCATTATAGTGGTAGGGCTGCATAAGTCCTCTTTTCTCTTTTTTTTTATAAAGCAAATGTTTCTGACTTCTTTTTTCTTCTGAGAAGGATGAGTTGTTCACCTTTCTCCCAACAGCCAATCTCTAATTCAGTAATTTCACTCTGCCACTAGTACTGACAACTATGTCCTAAATAAGTGGATAAAAAAGTACTATACCACAATAAGGATTGTGGCAAATTATCCCTCCTTCAGATTAATTCCTCAGCTTTATAGACTAAAGTGAAGCAAAGATTATGAGCAAAATGTTATGCAATACTGCTTAAAAAGGCCCAATGTGACATAAATATTTAAGGAACCAGGTGTGTATTTGGACTGCTTTCTTAAAGATTGTGTAGGACTTATGCAAAAGTATTTCAAGTTTTGCTTCATAGCTTAGATTAAAGTTCTAAATTTCCTTGCAAACCTAATCATGTAATTTGTCATTCATTCATTTAATCATGTAATATAAGTGCTATTTTGGCTGTGTTGTATCTTATTTTATGCTCTAGGCCAGGGGTCCCCAACCTGGAACACTACTGGCCACTGGGCCCTGGAACAGGCTGGTCAGTGTGCACACATATGTGCATGCAGTCACCCCTATTTGCACTAGTGCCACCACCGCTAAGGAAATGGGGTGCTGTGTGGTGAAAATGGAGTGGTGCTAGCACCTGCACAGCAAAAATGGGGTGATGCTAGCGAGTGTCACATGGGCGCTAGCACCATCCCATTTGCTTTGCACGTGCTTGCAACCCCATTTATGTATTTGTGCATGTGTGCATGTAAAATTCTTCTCCCTTCCTTTCCCTCTGGTCCACCAACTGAGAAAGGTTGGAGATCTCTGCTCTAGGCATATTCATGCAATAGAACAAATCATTAGAAAGAAGGCAGTATTATCATGGATTATCCCTTAAAAGGCCAAAATAAAACAAAAGAAGAAACTAGGAAAATGTTTCTCTGATTGTTATCAATATCAATTTATATTAATGACACTTCCAAAATAATTGTATCATCAATGTGGCTGGAAGTTAATTGACAAAGATTCTTAGTTTGTACAAGTAATATTTTCAATCAATAGAACCTCAAAAGAATTATTATTCTAAAAAAAAACTTGGCTGATTTTACAGCAGACAAGGGTTTACACTGGAGATGTGCTTCACACTTTGAGCAATCTGGAAATCAACACAACAGTTGAAAAGCAAGTGGAAGAAATAATTGTTTACTGCTAGGCTTCCTAAAACAATGGGACTGATAAAGGTTTCTCATTGATTTGGTTTTAATATCTGCTGCCCAAATTAGAATGCAACTAAATTGATTTTGCATGATTTCATTTGTTCTTTTCTTATTCCTTATATAGGAGGTACATGCCAGAGCCCTGTTCTTCCAGCCCTGGTACGACCTTCAGTCCCCTCCTTGCCACCATCATTGGATCTCAAACCCTTTCTTCCATTCTCACTGGACACTGCTGCAGCCGTCAATCTCTTCCCCAACTTCAGTGCAGTAAGTACCATAGTGAAGTTTTAGCTCCATATCGTATACCTCCATTTACTTATTAGCAAATCAAAGAATATCTTCATACAAATGTGTGCGCACGTAGACACAAACATATGCATGTGCACACACAAAATCAGCTGCAATTAGTCTCAGTGATGAAGTTATCTAGTTTGGATAATAAAACGTCTACAAGAAAAGAACCAAGCTCAGAAAGCACCAAGAATCCCTCATTTCATTTCATTTCATTTATTATATTTGTATACCGCCCTTCTCCCGAAGGACTCAGGGCGGTGAACAGGGCACATAAAAAATACAGAATACAAAAATTAAAAAAGAATTAAATAAGAGCCCGAGCTAAAAACAGTAGAATAATATAAAAATCCCCAATAAAAACCCCAGCACATCCCCCATCAGGCCAGGCCGGCTTGCTCAAATAGGTAGGTCTTCAGACTGCATCGGAAGGAGCGAAGGTCAGGTGCCATCCGGAGCTCAACCGGCAGCTGATTCCATAAAGCCGGGGCGCCCACAGAGAAGGCCCTCCCCCTGGGGGCCACCAGCCGACATTCTCTGACCGGTGGCACCCTGAGGAGGCCCTCTCTGTGGGAACGCACAGGGCGGAGGGAAGTTGACGCCGGCAGTAGGTGATCAACCCTGAACTACAAATATTCTCCTTTGTTTATGTCAAATTAGTTATCGGAGTAATTATAACTAATGAAAGAACACATCAGATCCATTATTTCGAAGTAGTGAATTATAAATTAATATTTAGCTGCTTTTTCCATGGGTTCTAAATAAAAAACTCAGAATAAATATTTAAATTATTTATAGTGACATAAACTAAACTGATCAGTTTCTCAGTATAATATTGAGAAACTACTTTGAATGCCTTTTAACAAGGATACTAAAAAGGGCTGAGCTCTCTCATGAATCGCTGTATTTGTTTATTACATTCTTAAACTGCCCAGTAGTTGCATTTCTTTGGTTTAATTAAGCCTATAGAACTTAATGATGACAAAATACCACATCAGAATCACTAACCAGAATGACAACAAAATAGCAAATGTACCAGGGACAACAGGGAAAACATAAAAAGCACTGAAACACTTGCTGAAATGTTGGGAGATATTTTTTGTTGTTGTTTAAAAAAAACCCTCCACATTAAATGGATATCAGACGATTCTCCCCGATGAAGGCATTCCATAGATAGAAGAATATAGAAAAAAACCACATGTTAAACTCCTCAATGAAAGCAGAAATCTTGATTTAGGATACAGCCATATCTTCTGAACGTGGGGAAGATATAATGGACTAGATCAGGGCTGTCAAACTCAATTTCATTGAGGGCCGCATCAGCATTGCAGTTGCCCTCAGGGGGCCGGGTGGGTATGGCCTGGGTGGGCGTGGCCTACTGGGTGGGCGTGGCTAGAGTGCATATGGCCTACTGGGTGGGCGTGGCTAGAATGCCTAAGGCCTACTGGGTGGGCGTGGCCAGCTCTACATCGTTCGCATCAAGGGTGCCTATGGGGGCCTGGGCAGGAGTGGGACAGATCTGAGGGTCTCTGGCAGAAGGAGGGTCTCTGGGTCAGGGCCAAGGCAGTGGGGGCCGTTCCCTCAATGTTTCCAGGATGGCTTCGCAGGCCACATGAAACCACTTCGCGGGCCGGATCTGGCCCCCGGGCCTTGTGTTTGACATGTCTGGACTAGATCTTGTTCCTCATACATAAAGAAATTGCATGATCCTCCTTTCCCCTTCCAAAGCACATAAGGCATTAACATTCTTTTCAAAGGAAAATTGTGTAAACCATATTGTAAGGGTACTTACATTTGGAAATGAAACTTGACTTGTAGGAATTTTTCTTATGTAGGTATATACTGTACTTCTAACAAATGGAATTTCCATTTATTTATCTTGTTACAAGTAGTCCTAGTTTAATGACCACAATTGAGACCAGTAACCTGGAGGGTGAGTGGAGCAGTTTCTAAGTGACATGATTTTACTTTGCTTTGCTTTACACACATGCTATGCTTTAAATCCAAGAATTGGTTGCAAGGTTAATTTTTTCTTATCACTGTTGTAACTGTAAATGGTTGGTGAATGAGGACTACCTATATATATCAAGAAACTCAGCACTTGGAAACATTATTCTGCCAAATTGTACTCATTTTGTACTACAGTGCTGGTATCTATTGAAACTCTGAAGGGCTGTTTGACCACAGATACTGGTGTTGTTCTGAGGAGCTGGCAAAGTTTTTATGATTTTCTGACTGCAATACAGTTGGTAGAAAAGAATCTATATTGTAGCATAGTTATTATAAAAGACACACAGACACGTAGCAGCATAATATCTTAAGGATCCAGAATGTCTTAAGCACCTGGAAACTTAAGCTGCAATAGTATTCCTATTTATTTAGGATGAAATGTTACTGAAGTCATTGAATTTGCAACATTGAGCTGCAATTTCACACACAGCTAGGAGTAAGTCTGCTGAAATCAGCTGGGCCTTGTTTATGAATATTCATCAATAGTATTATCTTTTTAACTGGTTGTTCCATATCTTACCAGATGGATCATGTTAAGGAAAGAGGCACAGAAATAAAACAAAGCTGTGTAATTGCAAAACACATATGCTCCATATAACTGTTTTCGTTTTGTGAAAAAATAACTTGGACAGCTCTTACATTCATTTCATGAATACCCATTGTCTGCTTTCTTCTACTTGAGTTTAATTAAGAAGCACAATTAACTATGTAAATATTTGTATAGTTAACAAATGCAATTTTGACATTATTTTGACTTTTAAGAGTTTATAAATACTCTCCTTCTGGTTTTTTTCCTACTGTCTGGGTAACAAATTAATTTATATTGAGAAGAAAAACCCCCAGAATCGTTACATTTGTTGAATTTAAATTTGCAAGGCTAGGTTTAAGCTTTATACTTTTTGAGGTACAGATAGTCCTCAAGTTACGACTACAATTGAACCCAACATTTCTATTGCTAAGCAAAAAAGTTGTTAAATAAGTCATGTCCATTTTACAACCTCTTTTTCCATGGTTGTAAAGTATTTTTAAGCAAACCACTGAAGATGTTAAGTGAATCATTCAGTTGTTAAGCAAATCTGGCTCCCTCCGCCCCCTTGACTTTGCTTGTGATGAGCTCCCTAAGAAGGTTGCAGGTGAAAATTCTGGGACCTTGAACTGCTGCAACCATTGTAATATATTACAGTTGCCGAACACCCAAGTTTTGATCACATGATTGTAGGGATACTGCAGTGGTCATAAATGTGAAAACTGATCAGAAATCACTTTTTTCCAGTGCTTTTGTAACTTTGAACATTGATTAAACAAATAGTTATAAGTTCAGAACTACCTGTATGATTATCATAACTATATGTAGTATTCTCCCTTTAAAAAATATATCCAAGCTTTGAGTCATAGACTGTTCATATTATGCATGTTAAAATGAAAAGAAAAAGAGCAGACAGTAGGTACAATAACAATATAAAATTGGCATCCTGTGAGTCACTAATTTAAAAATGGCATTAAAAATAGAACTGAATTTTTGGTGATGCTAATTCCATGCTATCTAGTTCATGCTCATTCTAACGCATGTTTAATGTTAATAGCAACAACAAAATAGCAACAATAAAAGGGAAATATGTATTGCAGTAGTTTATAGAGTTGGAAAACAAAATGTAGAAAACTAAGACATCAAGATATTTTATTTTATTTATTTATTTTAATTCCATTTATATCCCGCCCTTCTCCGAAGACTCAGGGCGGCTTACAAGCTTAGCAGTAGCCTTCATTCTATGTATATGCCTGCTTATTAGGGCTTTCATACACACCCCAAGCGGCATTATTACAAAGTCAGCTTAATTGCCCCCAACAATCTGGGTCCTCATTTTACCTACCTCGGAAGGATGGAAGGCTGAGTCAACCTTGAGCCTGGTGGGATGCGAACCTGCACTAATTGCAGGCAGCTGGTGTTCCTTAAGGAGGCATTAGCCCACTGCTCCACCAAGGCTCCACCAAGATATCATTTTGGATATCTCTAGTTTTTTCATTTTTCCATAATTTATTGCATATATTTTTCTTATATCATGGAGACTTTAAAAAATAATTACCATTCTTCCTCCTCTGCATCAGCTGGACATATGAAAGATAGAAATTTCATATTAAATTATTACTACATGCTACAAAAGAGAAGACATCTCAGGAAAATACACAGCTTCTGAATAGCAGCATTAAATCTCACATGCTATGGCAAATAGCACGTAGACACAGGAAAGTAAGATGCCATAAATACCAATGGCATTTTTACATTGTAGCCTAGTTTTTCTTTTCATGATAATCATGTTGAAACTTGGGTTTATACCCAATAAATTTATACTGTGCTGTGTCATTATTAGATCCCTGGAAATCTCATTTCAATGTCAGTTTCATGTTTCCATTAACATATAATTTGATTTTAAGCAGTAAAGTTTTCCTACAATCCTTGCTGAGAAAAAATGACTAATATTACTCAGTAACCTGTGTTCCGAATGCTTTGTTTATTCTGTTAAAATATTTATATAATCTACCTCATGTAATTTTGATTTCAGGACAGTATACACTAAAAAAACAATAAAGCAAACTAAATTCAAAAAATCTGTTTAAATGTATCATACTGTTATGAATTTTGCTTTTTGAAATTTGATCTCTGATGGACTAAAGGTACAGACTTCTTACAATGGTAGCAATAATGAGATTTTGCTTGGTAATGTGACCTTTGTTTTCTAATGTAGTTTTCTGACATGCTATACTATACTGAGTTCCTTTTACTACCCATTTCTATTCCTGAGTTAGCTAAAGTGTTCAGTAAACACATATTTTGCCTAAGAAAGGCTAGAGCATTTCTACATGTTCCTCCCTGTTTGACAAACCTTTAGGGACATGTCATATCAACTGGAACATTATCAGCCTAAGGAAAGATAGGCTGTAGGTTAGATTTGACTTAACAGGACAGTTTGATAAGGACATACTTTTTAATGTTTCTCAAAAGAGTTCATGTCCTTTTAAAAAGATTTTATGAAGAATTGTGCGACTTACAAGTAAATTTATATACAGGAATTAATTCTCATACATGTATAAATCAAATACATAATTTATAGAAATATCTAATTTTGCAATTTTGCCATTTCAACAAGAAGCATAAGTTATAATTAACTGAAAAATTTGTTCTGGTCATTTGAACAGTTAAAAATAAAATCAAAGAAATAATATGTAAAAGATTATTATGTAACTTATACAATTACCAAAACATCTTCTAAAAGTAGTTTATATTATCATGTATTTTCTTCTGGTGAGGTAGGAGGAGTTCTAAAAGCTAAATGCCATTATCTAAGGAGTACAAAAACAGAGCCCACCATGCTTGCCTCAGGCTCAGCTGGCTGCATTTTTTTTAAACTAACTACTGATTTTATCCACTATATTTTCTAACTGTGCGACCATTTTAAATTATGTTCGCAAAAGGCAGGTAGTACTGGGTATTTTGAAAGAACAATTTAAAGTAGCCAAGAAATCAGCATCCTTGGCTGCTTGTAAATGGCAGTCTAGCCAACATTTACTTCTTTTAAAGTCATCGCAGGAAATGTATCACCAGATTCCCCAATCCATTCACCATTATGTGTCAAAGCTGTCCTATGGAGTACAAGCCAAGCATCCTCCCAACATTCACTCCACTCAGTATTTTATGGATCTGTGTTATTCCTTGACTCTTCTCTCTATTAGTCCTCTCATTTACCCACTTCCCACACTCTTCAAGTAGTTCCCTTATGGGGCAAACAGTAACGCAAGATACCGGTACCTTATATCCTGAATTCCTATTGACATAGAGAGAAATTGTGCTACCTCTGAGACTTGGTATGTCATGAAGGATAAATCAGCTTAGGGTGTTATAGATGACTATATCTCTAGGTTGAGTGCCAACTTCCACCAATATTATATGATGAAGATTATCTTCTCTGGCAGAGAAGGGAATTGTAAAGAGGGGAGTGACATCATGCCCTTATATTAAGAGTCAACTTTAAAAGCCAGGCACATTACTTCTAGGCCCTAGCCCAGGCTTGGTCCTGGAAACCCTGATATGAACCAAGAGCTTTTTTCATCTATTCCTTGATGCCATCATCTGAAGATAAAACATCAGAAGACAAATACAAGTGTTCATGAACTTTAAGACTCAGTGAGACAATAGATTATTCTGAACTAATCTGCTAAGGAAACCAGAGGTGATGAGGGCCAATTGTGCTCAGTTGGAGCTTGAAACTTATAATATTTAGGTAACAACCTGGGTATGACAAAGCAATTGGAACATCCTTGACTGTAAGGTCTGTTTTGATTTCCAGCTTATCAAGCTCCTTCTCAGAGAAATTCCTGAATTTTTTATGTTTCTTTATCACTTTACTGGTTTTTGCTGAGCTTGCTTTTAGTGCTGTGACAGCAGGTGATCCCATTGTGGGATCTACTTGGTTATTTGTTATTTAATTTTAATATTTACCAGCTTTAGTCAGAAGTGGTTTAGCTATAAAATACTTTTGAACATATACTGAGCCCAGGAATTTGTGATTAATATTAAACCCCATGCCACAAAATTTGAAAATCTATTTCTTGCTTTCTCTAAAACTTTTTCTTTCAGTTATTAAATATGAGGTGAAAAACTGTTCATATTATTAGACAATAGTCAGAAACACTGCTCTTTTGTTGCAAATCATCCAGAGATCTGCTGATAAAACTCAATGGATATTCTGCCACCCAGGAATTAGAGAATAGATGTTGTGTTATTTTAATAGAGTCTGAAAACAGAGAGTAAGCTGTTTGGACTAGCTCAGTGCTTCCTAAACCTAGGTAAATTACCGGTACCCCAAACTGGGTAAGGGTCCCCCCCCCTTTGGTTAATGACATATGAAGCAACTACTCCATAACAACAGGACATTTAAATTTATTTAATGTGTTTTACGTATCCTGGGTAAAAAGAATCCTCTGATAAGTAATTTTGGGTAATGAAGTAAAAACTTCAGAAAGTACTGCACAAAGCTACTGAGGAGATTGTGCTTGCCCTCAGGGTTCTCAAATCAATATCAAATGAAAATCATGGGGTGAGCAATAATCATAATAAAATGGCTGTAGGGATAATGTAAGCCATGAGATACCTTGCATAGCAGCAATTGAAGTAACTTTTAATGATTTTTTTCTCATCTGATTGCATTAAGTAGAGTTTTATGAAGCATTATAAAAAAACAGCATGCTAATTAGCAATCTGGTTAGCAGAACATTTGTAGGTGCTATGTACTTAATTGTAGAGTGCACGTATCCCCTGAAGTCATATTTGAAAGAAATGTTAACAACTCAGTCATTTAAGCTGTAAATAGCTCTGTGAACACCCTAAAGCCGTTTTAAGTCCATGGGTTCAATAATAGTGTAACTAATTTTTTGAGAGAAGGCTTTTTTAAAAAATTGTTCAACTGAACTGATCTCTTTTTATAAAAGTAAATCATTAGACTTTTTTTCAAAAAGTCATATCATTGAAGCATATGTGTGTGCATATATATTAATGAGATGGGAAAGAGAACATATGTTTCATGTTTGCTAACTTTCCACTTTATTTATTTCCAAAGTCAGATATTCAATGTGCAAATATTTTCATATAGATAGCAGTTAGAATTCACATATTAAACTGATATATATATATATATATATATATATATATATATATATATATATATATATATATATATATATATATATATATATATATATATGGATCTTTGGTTATTCGGGTTTTTCCCCGCGTAGAACTAAAGGTGTAGGCGCAACGTTTCGACGGAATCCCATCCGTCATCATCAGGCTGGTGGCTTTAGCTTCCTTCTTCTGGGAGAAGCATGTGGCTGTTTGTTCCTCTTTTTTAAACTGCCAGAGGGGGTGTGTTCTGTGGAGGTGTGCTCTGATTGGGTGGGGGACCAAGTGTGTTCTGATTGGGTGGGAGTGTGTTTTGAATGGTGGGTGTGTTCTGATTGGGTGGGGGTGTGTTCTGAGTGGATGGGCTGGTCTCAGCTGCCAGCTCCAGACCTGAGCTGGTGAGTTGTGCTGCTTTTGTTCGGCTTCGTGTTTGTGGTGGTGCCATGTTTTTATAGTGGGTGTCAGTTTGCTTATTGTGTGGTTTGGAGGGGTTTAAAGTGGCTGATGTTGCAGCTGTAGTTAGGTTTCTGTTTTGTGGTTGTGCCTCGTTATCATTGTGGGTTCGGATTTGCTTTTTGAATGGTTGTGTGGTGGTGATGTCATGTGATATTATGAGTTTGGGTCTGGTATCATTCTTGGTGGTTGGGCCTCGTCTGTCAATCAAGGCGGGTTTCCAAATGGCTGGTAGGCGAGAGGTATCATCTCGTTTATTCATGCTGTGGGGGCGTTTTTCTATCTCAATGGCTTCTCTGATTATTCTGTTGTTAAAATGTTCAATTTTGGCGATAGTTTTGGTTTCTTTAAAATCAATTTCATGTCCCGTGGCTTCAAAGTGTTGGACCAGGGATGAAGTTTGTTCTCCCTTTCTGAGTGAGTTTTTGTGCTCTTCAATGCGTGCACTTATTCTTCTGTTGGTCTGTCCGATGTATGTGGTGTGGCAGGTGGTGCATGGGATTTCGTATACTCCTTGGTTTTCTAACCCAATTATGTCCTTGGGGTTTCTTAGGATGGTGGATATTTTTCTGTCTGTGTAGAATGCTGTTTTGATGTTGTGTTTTTGGAGGACCTTGCTGATTCTGTCTGTGGTCCCTTTTAAGTATGGGAGGAGGGCTTTGCCATTTTCTTGTTCTCTGTCTTGGGTTTTTGTGGGTGTCTCTCTTCGGATTAAGTTGGTAATCGTGTTTCTTTGGAATCCATTGGCTGTTAGTACATTAGTGAGAGTGTGTAGTTCGGTTTTTAGGTGTTGTTCGTCAGCTAGGTGTTTTGTTCTGGAGATGAGTGTCTTGGCTACGGAGTTGATCTGTGCTGGGTGGTGGTGTGAGAGTGCGTTCAGATAGCGGTTTGTGTGTGTGTTTTTTATGGTAGATAGTGTGTCCTAGGGAGCCGTTGGATTTTTTGTAGACTAAGATATCAAGGAAGGGAAGTTGATTGTTAGCTTCTGTTTCCATGGTGAATTGTATTTTGGGGTATAGGCTATTGAGGTGTATGAGGAAGTCATCCAGTTTTTCTTTGCCGTGTGGCCAGATTACGAAGGTGTCATCTATGTATCTGAGCCAGAGTTTGGGTTTGTGGTTGGATTTTTCTAGAGTGAGGGTTTCAAAGTGTTCCATGTAGAGGTTTGCGATGACAGGTGAAAGGGGTGATCCCATGGGTGCTCCTTCCATTTGTTTGTATCTTTGTCCATTGTAGATGAAGTATGTGTTAGATAGGCAGTGGTTGGTCAGATCTAGGATGTGTTTTGGGGGGTTGTATTTATTTAGGATAGCTGTCAAGGCTTCTTTGATTGGCACTTGGGTGAATAGGGATACGACATCGAAGCTCACAAGTAGGTCACAGGGCTGTAAGTTTAGTTTACTTATGATCTCTATGAATTGGAATGAGTTTTGTACGTGTGAGGTGATGGAATTTGCGTAAGGCTGTAGTTGTTTGGCCAGAAATATATATATATATATTCAGTTAATGTTTCCCAATGCAAAACTTTCACTTATCCCATAAAGTCTTGTGTAAATAGGTCATGAATAGATCCATCACATTCTATTATTTATTTATTTTATTTTATTAGATTTATATACCGCCCTTTCCCGAAGGACTCAGGACTCATTAGCAAGATGTTTATCATTGCACTGATTCCTCTATCAACAATACTGAATAACTCAGTATTGGTCATGGCTATCAGGTCATAGCTATCCCACATCAAAAACATCTGCTAGGCTATCCCACATCCTTTACATGGATGATCTGAAGCTGTACGGAAAAACATAATCTGAAATAGAATCGTTCAACAGTGTCCATATATACAGCCAAAATATTGCAATGAATTTTGGATTGGATAAATATGCCACCCTCACCCTCAAATGAGGAAATAGTGAAAACTGAAGGAATCAAGATGCCATATGAAATAATATCAAAACTTTGGATGAAGTCAATCACTACAAATGTTGGGCATCCTTCAAAAATGTTGTTTTCCTCTACCCAGATTTCAATTCTGTTCAAAAGGTACCTAGCATATATTTTTGCTACAATGTCAATCAGGCTGATGGGCCTGTAATTACTAGGATCCTTTTTATTCCCTTTTTTATATATGGGGATAACTGTTGCCATCTTCCACCCATCTGGTATATGGCAGGTGTTATTTATGTGTGTAAAAAGACCTGCTAATACAGGGCCCCACCAATTAGGAAACTTCTTGAATAATTCTGCTGGTAAAAAAATCCTCACCTGGGGCTTTATTGCTCTTTAAGCTTTTAATGATGGACTGTATCTCCTTTTCTGAGACTGGAGTGTTGTTGATGTTGTTAACTTAAAATAAAAAAAAACTTGAAGGATGCCCAACATTTGTAGTGATTGACTTCATCCAGAGTTTTGATATTATTTCATATGGCATCTTGATTCCTTCAGTTTTCACTATTTCCTCATTTGAGGGTGAGGGTGGCATATTTATCCAATCCAAAGTTCATTGCAATATTTTGGCTGTATATATGGACACTGTTGAACGATTCTATTTCAGATTATGTTTTTCCGTACAGCTTCAGATCATCCATGTAAAGGATGTGGGATAGCCTAGCAGATGTCTTTGATGTGGGATAGCTATGACCTGATAGCCATGACCAATACTGAGTTATTCAGTATTGTTGACAGAGGAATCAAAAACAAGCAGGTTTTAGACAAAACAGATCTACTATTGATAACTGCTTTGTCTTGAACCATCTAATTGCCAAATATGCCTATAAGAGGAGACCCCTGTTTGCTGCTTTCATAAACCTTACAGCAGCATTTGATATGGTAAATAGAGAAGCACTATGGAGTAAACTGACATCTCTTAAAATAAAACCCAGACTCCTGGCTTTGATTAAAGCCCTTTACACAAGTACCTATTTGAGGGTGCAGTATGGGGTCAAACAAGATTCACACAAATAAAGGGATAAGGCAAGGGTGTATCCTGGCCCCATTATTATTATTTAGTTTATACATCAATGACTTGCCAGGGTTAATGAAGGATCCCATGGTATACATGCCAATGATCCTAAATACTTACTGTAACAGCTTGCTTTATGCTGATGATATGATTTTGTTATCATACTCACAAGTAGGATTATGTAGGCTATTAAGAAGATTCAGCTCTTATTGCCAGGATAACTCCCTAATCATTAGCAAATCTAAATAAAAAATAATGGTGTTTGGAAGACACCATCAGAGACATAAGTGGCAATCAGATGGTGAACCAATTGAGCAGGTTAACACCTTTGTATATTTGGGCGTAGCTTTTTCCAAGACTGGATCTTGGGCCTGCCATCATCAATGGAGTACATTTAGAGCAAAAGCCCATTTGAATTTACTGCTCAAACTAAAGAACCATAGTTACCCAGGGTCGCTAGCCCCATTAATTAAGGTTTATAAGGCTAAGGTTACCACAATGCTCTTGTATGGAGCAGAAATTTGGGGTCTTTACTCAACCACAGTCCTAGAACAAACACAGTCCCAGCATTTGGGATGTATTTTGGGTGTAGATCCAAGAACATCTGCTGCAGCAGTTAGAGCTGAATTGGGAATTCATACAATTCATGCATTATGCAAAATTAGAGGTTATAACTACTGGTGCAAAGTTAATGAAATGGAGACTGATAGACTCCCCAAGTTATGCCTACTAGAGCAAATAAAACTACAATCACAAATCTCCTGGATCACCAAACTAACAAATTTTGTAAGAAGCTGTGGCCTTCCTGTCTCTTGCATAACAGGAGAACAACCCAAAAAAGAGTTGCCCAAAGAATTAAGGATATAGAAGCACAAACTGCTATAGCTATCCTTGGTAAGGTGGGTAACTTGAAATGGCTGAGTAAATACAAACCTACTTTTCAAGTAGACAGTTATTTGAAGTTACAACTGCCAAAACATCTTAGGGAGATATTTACATGAGCAAAATTCAAATAGCTTGACACAATGGACAGATATGGGAGATTTCATGCTATACCCTAAAATGAGCATCTCTGCATTTGCAGAGCGGCAGAGGTAGAAGACCTGGTTCACATCCTATTTGACTTTTTTTTTAAATTCCATTTATATCCCGCCCTTCTCCGAAGACTCAGGGCGGCTTACAAGCTTAGCAGTAACCTTCATTCTATGTATATGCCTGCTTATTAGGGCTTTCACACACACCCCCAAGCGGCATTATTACAAAGTCATCTTAATTGCCCCCAACAATCTGGGTCCTCATTTTACCTACCTCGGAAGGATGGAAGGCTTTGCCTGTATAAGAGGGTGAGAGACAGGTATCTTGGTCTATATACCAAACAAATGACCCATTGGGATCCCCATATCAAAACAACTTACCTTTTGTCCAGCCAGAACTTGAAAATAACATTTAACACAGCACAGTACTTAAACAAAATGGTTCGGTTGAGATCTGCATATGTGGGACTGACTGGGATAGATTGCAAGGACGACTCCAAAATATACTTTTATCATATTTTATCTATATCTTAAACTTTTGTACACTATTACAATTTCATTTTAGATTGTATTTTATTCCTATTTCATTTTAAATCGTAGTTTATTCTAATTTATATTCTTATAATTTATATTGTGCAATGTTACCTTTGAAACCATCAGATTACCAATTCCAGGTCCTTGAGTAGAACTTGAAAGATGAATAAAAATGCCAAATCCAAATAAATATCTGACTGTGTAATGAACCATAATAATAAAATTAAAAGCTATTAAAAATACCAGAAATACTAGCTTCTTTTTAAATATATAAAAATGATAACTTAATTTATTTAGAATAGAATAGAATAGAATAGAATAGAATAGAATAGAATAGAATAGAATAGAATAGAATAGAATAGAATAGAATAGAATAGAATAGAATAGAATAGAATAGAATAGAATAGAATAGAATGGACCTTGGAGGTCTTCTAGTCCAGCCTCCTGCTCAAGCAGAACCTATACCATCTCAGACAGGTAAATGTCCAGTCTCTTCTTAAAAATCTCCAGTGATGGAACACCCACAATTTCTGGGGGTAAATTGTTCCACTGGTTCATTGTCCTCACTGTCAGGAAGTTTCTCCTTAATTCCAGGTTGCTTCTCTCTTTGATCAGTTTCCAACCATTGTTTCTCATCCTTCCCTCTGGTGCTTTGGTGAACAATCTGGCCCCCTCTGCCTTGGGGAAGCCCCTCAGATACTGGAATACTGCTATCATGTCTCCCCTATTTTTTTCTTTTGACTAGCCAAGCCCAAGTCCTGCAGCCGTTCTTTGTATGTTTTAGTCTCCAGGCTTTTGATCATCTTAGTTGCTCTTTTCTGAATTTTTCCAAACTCTCAACATCTTTTTTGTGACATGGTGACCAAAATTGGCTGCAGTATTCCAGGTGTGGTCTTACTAGGCTTTTATAAAGCAGTACTAATACTTCATGTGATCTTGATTCTATGCCTCTTGTTTATACAACCCATTGTATTATCTTTTTTGGTTGCTGCTGCACACTGTGGCTCATAGTCAAGTGATAGTCCACTAGAACTCCAAGGTCCCTATCACAGTTACTTTTTTTATGCCAGGTCTCACCCAATCTGTACTTGTACCTTTGGTTTGTCCTGCCTAAATGTAAGGCTTTGCTTTTTTCCACATTGAAACTCATTTTTGTCAAGATCTTTTTGGATCCTGAGTTTGTCTTCTTGGGTGTAGGCTACTCCTGTCAGTTTGCTGTCATCTGCAAATTTGATGAGATCCCCTTCAATTCCCTCATCTAAGTCAGATGAAGATATTGAAGAGTATTGGACCTAAGACGGAACCTTGTGGTATCCCATTGCTTACTTCTCTCCATGTGGATGTAGTGCCATTGAGGATTACTTGTTGAGTATGGTTTGTTAGCCAGCTACAGATCCATCTGGTGGTAGTGTTGTTTATTCCACCTTTTCCTAGCTTACCAAGGAGTAGATTGTGGTCTACCTTGTCAAGTATCTTACTGAAATCTAAGAATACTATGTTCACTGTGTTTCACTGGTCTATCGAAGAATGAGATAAGATTGGTTTGGCATAATCTGTTTTTAAGAAACCCGTGCTGGCTACTAGTTATAACTTTGTTTGTTTCTAGTTGTTCGCAGATCTGTTTTTTGATTATCTTTTCTAGGATCTTCCCAGGTATTGATGTTAAACTGATTGGTCTGTAGTTTCCTGGGTTCATTTTTTTACTTTCTTGAAGATGGGGACTACACCAGCCCTTTTCCAATCCTCAGTACTTCCCCAATTCTTCAGGATTTATAAAATTTATTGGCCACCTATTTTGCCATATGGTAACTCTGTGCAGCTTACAGGCATTAAAATATGACTATGCATATACATTAAAATATAAATAAATTAAAATCAAACATTAACATCTAATGAAAGTATTAGAAACGAATGCATTATACAATTGAACATTTACAAAAGTGAATATTGGTCCAGATAACCAATAAGCATCTCATCAACTCATTATTCAACTGTCAAGTATTTTGCATTTTTCCCCTTTTTCTTTCCTGCCATTTTTAAATCCCATAGATTAAAATTCTTACTTCTGTTTTCTTGTAGTCTCTTTGGCTCTTCTCTTGAAGTTCTCTGTAATCTTTGTTGTTGTTAGCTGTGAAGTCACGTCCAACCCATCGCGACCCCATGGACAACGTTCCTCCAGGCCTTCCTGTCCTCTACCATCTTCTGGAGTCCATTTAAGCTCACGCCTACTGCTTCAGTGACTCCATCCAGCCACCTCATTCTTTGTCATCCCCTTCTTCTCTTGCTCTCAATCTTTCCCAGCATTAGGCTCTTCTCCAGTGAGTCCCTCCTTCTCATTAGGTGGCCAAAGTATTTGAGTTTCCGTATCTGGCCTTCTAAAGAGCACTCAGGATTGATCTCCTCCAGGACTGACTGATTTGATCACTTTGCAGTCCAAGGACTTGCAGGAGTCTTCTCCAGCACCCTAGTTCAAAGGCCTCAATTCTTTGGCACTCAGCCTTTCTTATGGTCCAACTTTCACAGCCATACATTACAACTGGGAAGACCATAGCCTTGACTATATGCACTTTTGTTGGCAGGGTGATGTCTCTGCTTTTTAGTGTGCTGTCTAGATTTCCATGGCAAGCCCCTTCACCATGACAAGGCAGTAATCCATGAAGGAGCTGTAATCTTTATCTAAGTCCATTTGTACTTTCTATGAAGTAATTCCATTGTTGTTGTTGTTGTTGTTAGTTGCGAAGTCGTGTCCGACCCATCGCGACCCTATGGACAATGTTCCTCCAGGCCTTCCTTTGGTAATTCCATTAATTGGTAATTCCATTAATTCTCTTTATTTGAATTTAAAAGGATAATACACATCTCCCTTTGGATATATTATTTTATTTTTAAATCATCATCCAATTCCACTTGCAGATCTAGTATTTATATCTATTTTTTGTAAGTTGTAATGTTTAAATCCTTTTAAAATCCCTTTTAGTTCAAACAATTTTGTTAATCCTCAGTAACAATTTATTCCAGTAAAGTGTTAAAGAATTACAGATCAAAGGTTTCCTTTAAAGTACCCATCATGTACTTTAGTAATCAATTTTCAAAATTCATACAAATGTATTTTTGCTTGAATTGTACAACAATTGTAAAAACAGGTAAAATCCTAGTTGATCTTCATAAGTAAAATAAACCTTTGTAAATTTATTTTCAACCTTGAGACAAAATCATTGTAAAGAACTTGTAGTCATTATTCAATTAAAAACATTGCTTAATAATTTCTTATTAAAATCAGGTTCTGGACCTGTTTAGATATTAATGTTATTTTGGCTTCATTTCAGTGGTCAGAAACTTTCCTTTCTATAGAATAATCTTCATCATTTGTTGTAAAGGTTATAAAAGCTGGTCCTCAGAATATTTATAAAAAGAAACTGGCAGATCATCTACACCCTAGTCCTTTTTATAACTATATAAACTTCCTTTATTGTTATAGGTTGTGATGGTGTGTGCGAAAGACCTTGGGAGACAGGACCAAGAGATGCTCCAAGGGGCAAAAAGCTGAGAATGTTCCCTAGTTTCTTAGGTTCTAAAGGAGACGTGGGGAGGGATGGGACAGATGTATTTTTATACTTGCCAGATTTTGTCAATGTAGCTTTGCAATAAGGCAGAATTATCTTATCTGGTTTTCATTCCTATCTGGTTTCCTACACAAGGCCCATATAGGTTCAGAATCTCTGGATTTCTTTATATATTTTCTGATTAATTTGCAGCCATTTTCTAATTAATAGCAGCCATGGCACAATGGGAAGTAAGATTGACTAGTCTTTTTCTGTATATTCAATGTCCCATGGGCACTCATTTTGAATGCAAAACATTCCTGGAGAATTAATTAAATGAAGTGCTCTTCAAATTTGTCAACTTTTGATGAATAAAAATGCTTAAAACACATTTTAATAAAGCATTTATGTAATATATTAATCAGCTGAAATTTACAGCTTTTGTCTTAATGGAGCTGGGCTAGAAGAGATCAGTGGGTATTTTATTCTGTACAGTCTATGGCATAATAAGCATCACTCTTTGAATCTCCAGTTTAAATATGTAGGCTGCTATTAACCTGTTCTTAAAAGGCAGCAATTAGTCAAAAGTAATCACTTGAACAAATGACTTAATTGCCTTAGACAGAAAGAGTGAATTAATGAAAATTGGAATGAGAGAGGATTGTGGGAAGTCATAGTGTCTTGTCAACACATACATTGTTTCTAATCAAAAATATTCATGCTTTATTAGAAAGAAGAATCTTACTTTGGCCTTACAATTTAATATGGATAAATTATTATTACTTCATGTTTAAAACATTTATATGTCTGGGGGACTCCCAAGAAAGAATTAAAACAATATCAATGATAAAACAACACAAAAATATAATAAAACTGTTAAAACCATAACACTGAAAATAAAAACCGGGCAATGTTAAGCTTCTAACATGCAATTGCATGCAACTATGGTTATATTAAAACCCAGTTGCAATATCTTAAAGTTTCTTATTGCTATGGACAATGAGAGGGCTAAAAATTATCACTAAGGGAAAAAGTATATACAGAAAAATTCAGAAATACCTACTCAGGTATGAATATTCAAGATGGTTGAAAATTTTGTTTGGCTATAATTTACTTTAGGAAGCAAATATGTTTAGATTACAGATAAAAGTTATGTTCCTTTTCAATTTACAAATATATTTATTTGTTTTGTTTTTTAAAAGAGCAGTAAAATAGCATATTTTATTGTAAAATGTATAGAAAAATGTACATTTAGCAATACAATGCAATAAAATGGAAAGCCTATTGTGACTGATTGATTATGTGCTATCAAGTCATTTTTTTTTTACTTCCAAGAGATCACAGAGATAGATTTACTCCATTATGATCTATCCCTAATCTAATCTCTCAGGTCTTCCAACCTGCACTCATCACCGCTGAAACTGAGTCTGTCCAGCAGGTTGTTGGGTGTCCTCTTCTGTTTCTTTTTATTTATTTATTTATTTATTTATTTATTTATTTATTTATTTATTTATTTATTTATTTATTTATTTATTTATTTAGATTTATATACCGCCCTTTCCCGAAGGACTCAGGGCGGTTTACAGGGCATTTAAAAGAGAGTCAATACAAACGTTAAAACAAATTTAAAAAGATTAAATAAAACCCTGAAAACAGTAAAAACCCAATTAAAATTAAAATTAAAATTATTTTTTTTTCTGTTTCATTAGAGCCAGGCCTTCTCATTTGAGTTTGGTCATTTATGTGAGTGACAATTCTGAAATGATTTGTTTACTTAGCTGTCCACCATATTCTTAATAGTCTTCTTGAACACTAAAATTAAAAGATACATTTCCTATCTGCTTTTTTTAAATTCCAACTTTCATACCTATAGGATGTCAGAGGGCTTGCACAATTCTAATCTTTGACAAGTCTGATATCTCCAAGATAAAAGTGCTACCAATTTTAGGATAACTTATATAGTAAGCATTTTATGTATTGTTTTTGGAAATAGGAGATTAACACAAGGAATGGACAGAATGGATTTACAAATAGTTATTTTATTTTAAGCATTTGAATTTTTTCAGTACACAAACTGTAAAGTTGATGATGCTCTGTATGTGAGTGTATGTGTACATTGAGAAAGTATGTAACATTTAAAAACAGAATCACAGAGTACTTAAAGGGTAGAGCTGTTTGTTTCAGATCTAGTTAATCATTCAACAACTAAAGTGTTTGTTAGGGATACAAATGGTGAGCATGCCAAAGATTGATCAGATACATATTGATTGCTGTGCTCTGGGGTAAGAAAGCCAAAAATCTTGGAAACCCACCTTGATCCTGTCTCTGTGGAAATTCTCAGTCATCCAGGTCATGGTTGTCCCAAAGGTGCTTTTTCAAAAGGAAGCTGGACATTGTTTTTCCTTAAAGATGTTCCACTTCTCATCCCAAAAGCTTCTTCAGTTCTTCAGTCCACTTGCATTTGAAAAAGCATATTTTGGACCACCTCAATCCTGATATCAGAAGGGATTGTCTTTCATAAGTAGCTGTAATGTAGAATAAGCCTTTTCTAAGGATTGTATGTAGTACCTTAGGCCAACTTTTTCTAAACTGCACTCTCCAGAAGTGTTGGATTACAATCCAAATAATTATCAGTGTTAATGCATGGGAGACCTCTGATGAAAAGAACTGGGGAGAGCTGCCTTGGGGTTTTATCCAAGACAGTCACATAGCTAGTTGAATGGAAATATTCTTTTATTTAAATTTGTTTAATTCATATTATTTGACCACTTTATACCATCTTTCCAGACTGCTGAAACAACAATGAATGTATCACATTTCTATAAGTCATTGGCAATTCTTAGGCTGTTATCAATATTTCATTATTTTAGCAAGATGGCTGCTGTTGAGCACAGCAATATGGAATTGGTGAAGTATGGAGTCCAAGATGTAATTTCTCTTGTGAGTGTGTGCATATGTGAAGGAGCAAATTATACATGTATATGTATGTGTGTGTGTGTGTGTGTGTGTAATGTTTGTGTGTGTGTGTGTGTGTGTGTGTGTGTGTGTGTAATTTATTTATTTTTATTTTAATTCCATTTATATCCCGCCCTTCTCCGAAGACTCAGGGCGGCTTACAAGCTTAGCAGTAGCCTTCATTCTATGTATATGCCTGCTTATTAGGGCTTTCACACACACCCCAAGCAGCATTATTACAAAGTCAGCTTAATTGCCCCCAACAATCTGGGTCCTCATTTTACCTACCTGGGAAGGATGGAAGGCTGAGTCAACCTTGAGCCTGGTGGGACTCGAACCTGCACTAATTGCAGGCAGCTGGTGTAATGTTTGTTAAGCATTCAGAATACACTTGCTTGGTCCCAGACTCGGACAAATCTTATTTCTTGTTTCAGCCTAGCCCAAGGCCATCTACAGGCAGGGTATGGCTGACTGATGAGAACAAATAAGTTTGAAATGATCATATCAGTCTCACTTTATTCTTTGTTAGCAAGCCAAAAAATTTACATACATATATATATATATTTGTAAAAGTAAAATTTTCCTGATATGTTAAATTTACTCGGTCTCCATGTATTATAAAGAACAAATTGTGCCTCAGTATTCAGGTGAAAGTGATTTGAGTTGTGAATGTGTGAATGAGTGACATAAATCGAACCTGGGAGCATGCATGTATCACAGCTTCCATAAAAATGACCTGTATAATTAATGTTGATAATGAACAATTAATAGGATGGTTACCCACTTTTAGATTGTATTCCAAAGATGCTTCAATATTATATTCTCCATTCCCTCTTCAAGATGCATACATAGATTTAAATGTATGTTCATTATGTTCAATAATTTACCTTGCAGCAATTCTAACTGTGTTGTAAGTTTTATAATTAGTGTTTTCAAAGTATATTTTTAAAATTTACCAGTTTATAACAGTATATATTAGCATACAATCTATCTGAAATATCTGGGACATGGAACACCAGATATGTAGTGAGACATAATTTATTCTATAGAATAACTGAAAGATGGCTATCTATATTGCTTCAGGGGTCTAAGGGCTCAAGGCAGTATTCTACTTTTCTCATAATAGTCCTGCAACTGCCCCAAACTGAACTTCCATGGCTAAAAAAGATTTTCAGTCTAGTTCTCCAGGTCCCAATCCAACCCTTTAATCATACATCACACTGGTTTATATAATATATTTTCTGTGTAGTATTAAAAAAAATGGCTTAAATGCTTCATTAGTTTTTCATATGACATATCTTTAATGATCATAAACAACAACTTAACAAGAAATATAGGACATTATTACATTATTAATATCACAAAAATAACTAATACAAATTTTACATGTCTTAAAGCTCACTTACTGCTTCCATCTCTTGTTCACCAATGGATTGCCATTGTGTACACACACACGCACACACACATATATCCTATACTCTTTTTATTCCATTAATATATGTAAATAAATAGATTAGATATAATGTTAATATTTTATTACTGTGGTTTCTAAGTTTCTAAATTATTTTGAAGCTTGGAGAGAGGAAAATAATAATCATGCAGCGTTATAGAAAGCAAGTTTGTTATATCTCAGAAAAGATGGCACTCACATAAGATTATTCCATTTTATTACTTTGAAATGCAAATAATAGGAGTTTCTAAATTAGTATTTCTACAGAATATTTTATGTATTTTAGTAATGTTATTCCAGATATGATTCAAACATTATTTTAGGAGCTGATCAGATAACAAGATTATAGCTTTAATGTTTGATGCTTATAGGAGGAAGTATAAGGGACGCGGTGGCTCAGTGGGTTAAGACGCTGAGCTTGTCGATCAGAAGGTCGGCAGTTTGGCGGGTCGAATCCCGAGTGCCGCATAACAGAGTGAGCGCCTGTTACTCGTCCCAGCTTCTGCCAACCTAGCAGTTCGAAAGCACGTAAAAATGCAAGTAGAAAAATAGGGACCACTACGGTGGGAAGGTAACAGCGTTCCGTGCGCCTTTGGCGTCCAGTCATGCCGGCCACATGACCACGGAGACGTCCTCGGACAAGCGCTGGCTCTTCGGCTTTGAAACGGAGATGAGCACCGGCCCCTAGAGTCGGAAACGACTAGCACGCATGTGCTAGCACCTTTACCTTTACCTTTACCTTTACTAGGAGGAAGAAAATGAACTGCTACTTTAAATTGAAGTCAGATCGCTATGACTTCATTGCTACATTTGAAGCCTTGAAATGAATCATACTCATTTGAGAGTCTTACTGATTTCTACAAGCTCATTTAGAAAGGTTTGCCATTCTATTTCATCTTAAACTTAGGTAGAGACCATTGGGCTGTAAAAACCCTATATTATTAATTCTATACAAAATTCTTTTAATTGCTATTAATGTTATTAGGTAAAGGTAAAGGTTCCCCTGCACATGCATGCTAGTCGTTTCTGACTCTAGGGGCCAGTGCTCATCTCTGTTTCAAAGCCGAAGAGCCAGCGCTTGTCCGAGGACATCTCCGTGGTCATGTGGCCGGCATGACTAGACACCAAAGGTGCACGGAATGCTGTTACCTTCCCACTGTAGTGGTACCTATTTTTCTACTTGCATTTTTACGTGCTTTCGAACTGCTAGGTTGGCAGAAGCTGGGACGAGTAACAGGCGCTCACTCTGTTATGCGGCACTCGGGATTCGACCCGCCAAACTGCCGACCTTCTGATCGACAAGCTCAGCGTCCTGAGCCACCGTGTCCCTATTAATGTTATTACAGTAAGTTAAAAGAGGATCTAGTGTAATAATTGAGAATGCTGAATGGTCATTGAAGGTTATCCTGCTTGAAGTGCAGCAGATAACAATAGATACCAAAAAAAAACATAACAAAAAAAGAGAAAGGATCTGTGGATTTTAAATCCTTGAAGGCTAGGCATATATTGAATAAAGTGCCTACCATGTTCTGTAGAGCAAATAATATCTTAGAGGAATTCTATTGGCATTAAGAACCGACAAGGACAAAGTAAACCAAAAGAATGCTGCCTTATCTAATCACAGCATAGTTATCCAACAGACCACAGCAAAAGAACAGTATGGTATTGAAGATGTAAGGTGACATGAAATAGAAAATATCCAAAGGATGGATAAAAGAAAGACTATTTTGAAGTGCAGCAGGCAAGACGTATAAAGAAATAAAGTTAAAAGTTAAAAAAAGAAAAAGATCAACAAATAGTCTAATGTTTCTTAGCCTGATATCCTCTACGTATTTTGGAAAAGAAAACCCATTATTCATAATTCATTATCTTAGATACCGGCTGAAAAAGGCTACTTTTAAAATATGGTAAATTGTTTGAACATGTATTAAATAAAGCTATTAATTCTAAGTTATATGACTCAGAATCAGTTTGCTTGGCTTCATATTGTTCATTTTATCCTTCTTTCCTAGTTGTCTAATTTTAAGGAACATGCTTTCAAATAAAATTTTAAACAAAAAGTCATTTTCTCTTCTATACAATTAGATGTTATATAATATGGATATTCTTGTGTTGGCGTAGTTTCTGCTTTGATTAGTGGTGGCTACTAGAGAGCTGTTTAAAATTAGAAATTATCAAAATGGAACTATAATTTCTAGAACATACACCCAACAGAGGTTCAGAGCGTATATTATTAGAGTCTGCAGAATAAGTTTCAACAAAGGCAATAACTCACATAATTTAGGGTTACTGGGTAACTTCAAATACCCAGACTTACATTTTGAGTTGTTATGTTTTTATCATGTGGATAATGAACTAATTCTATTTTATTGTAAGGCTATATTAACAGAATCTTGCAAGTCTGAGAGTACAAGCTTCCTGCTGCTACATTTAACTGTTTGATTCATTAGGGTTTCTTCTTCCTATTTTTTCCCCCAGGATGTAAAGCCACTGGGGACTCCTTCCTCTCTTTTCTGATAGTTTCCTAGGCAGCTTCTCTTTCCCTCAGTTGTCAAGGTCACCCACACATTCTGTTTCTCTCCCTCCCTTTCTTTCTCTTTCCCTCCTCTCCCTCCCCATTCATCCAGTGGTGGGATTCAGCCAGTTTGCACAATTTTGGCAGAATCAGTAGCTAATTTTTTGTTGCCCAGGCCCAGAATGGACTTATGGAGTAGCATCCACACAGAGAACCAGTTGTTCACATATTTGAATCCCACCACTGCATCCATCTATCTACCTATCTCCTATCTATCTATCTATCTATCTATCTATCTATCTATCTATCTATCTATCTATCTATCTCTATCTATCTATCTATCTATCTATCTATCTATCTATCTATCTATCTATCTATCTATCTATCTATCTATCTATCTATCTATCTAGTGCTTTATTTGTAAAAGAAAAAGGTGCCGGAACTCACACATCTCATACAACCCGCCTTGCCTACCCTACAAGGTTCCATCCAAAAAAGGTGCCGGAACTCCGTTCTCAGCGTTCTATGACAAAAAAAGCCCTGTATCTATCTATCTATCTATCTATCTATCTATCTATCTATCTATCTATCTATCTGCCACAGCTGACCTCGCTTGATTGGCTGCCGCCACACGGCGGGAGAACACCACCCGCTGATTGGTTTAATGTTTCTGAGTTAGAGTATAAATAAGAGGGAATCCCGGCGGTGCCTCGCCCGGGACACGATCCCAAAATAAATCATTTTAAACTGTGCCTGCTGCCTCCTGGTCTTCCCTCGACTACAAAACGCTAGGGGTCGGTGCTCATCTCCATTTCAAAGCCGAAGAGCCAGCGTTTGTCCGAGGATGGGCACTCGGGATTGAACCCGCCAAACTGCCGACCTTCTGATCGACAAGCTCAGCGTCCTAACCCACTGAGCTACCGCGTCCCTACCTAAAAACTATGAGATGGGAATCCATTATTGCTACTGAAGCAATATCTTTTGTCCTGAGATGGTGAAAGTCCTCTTGTGTGCTTGTAATAATAACAACTATTACAAGCACACAAGAAGACTTTCACCATCTCAGGACAAAAGATATTGCTTCAGTAGCAATAATGGATTCCCATCTCGTATTTTGTCATTGGAAGGATTCTTGGTTTAATCAGAGACTCTCATTCTGGGATTCTTCCAAGCCATGTGCTATAAGATAAAGAAAAGAAAACCAAAAATAGAACTACTTCATGCCTTGGGAGTTTTTGAAGTTTCTCTGATCTGATTGGGAAATAGTGTTTTCCATTTTTTTGTTACCCAAGCTTTGTTGTACACACAATTTCGGTATCTTCAGTGGCAATTGGGAAGATAAAACAACAGAGGCTGGGATTTTCCTACCTCCTGTTGGTTGCATCTTATTTTCTCTGGATAATGCTTACCTTCTATAATCTGTTGCTGTTTTTGGTGTGATTTATACACATTTCTACGTATAAAATACATTGGCAGTATCATTCTGGGTTAATGGATTTACTTCATTTGCATATTATAATTTTTCAGCATGGAATAAATTGCAGGAACCACTCATTATTTAGGACACCCAAATCAGAAGTGACTATAAGTATAGCATAAGCCTAATTGTTGCGGCTGTCCGATTTCATTAACATCACTTGTTGCTAAGTTACTGGCAAATCTCTTTTCTCTATGTCTATAGAGATCCCCCAGAGCAAGATTAGCCATTTTATAGAGCAGATATTGAAAAACTCTTAACATGTTAATTCAAAATTTGATAGAAGTAGTGCAGAATGCAGAAGACCTCTGAAAGTCAAAACAAGCTGCTCACAATTTTCGCAATACAGTATCATTCACTTGCCTTTAGTAAGAAATTTCTAAGTGGATAAAAATACTGAGAAGGTAGAGCTTAAAATTCAAAAGAGATGCAGAAATTGCTCACATGGTATATTCCACAATAATTGCAGTAATACAATAACTCTTAGTTCTTGGTACATTCTGCATATGTTGGTATTACTATGCTATTGTCACATGAAATGGAGTCAACAAAGGCAAAAGGTACTTCTGATACTACTTTTTTTGCATCTGCAATTAAAAATAAATGTGTGTGTGTGGACATGGTATGCAGTGAGTAAAAATGATGACTTTGAAGAAAGATTTGCCACTGAGGCAATAATTAAATAAATGTAACGGAGATGAGCACCAGCCCCTAGAGTCGGAAACGACTAGCATGCGTGTGCGGGGGAACCTTTACCTTTACCTTTTTAACCTTAATCCAATCTAGGAAAGTGATTTATGAAATGCTTCAGATAGCCTGCCATCTCCCTAATTCTCATGAAGATAAAAATAGAGAGAAAGGGAAACACCTTCATACTTGTAAGATTCTGTCTCTATGCTTCTTTTTTTTAAAAAAAATAAAAATAGCTTTACAACTTGATGGTGTCTGGTTCTTAATCGGATTGTCAGCCTTACATGGCTGACAATGCATGAAGACTATTTTCAATGTAATAAAAATATTGTTGCATATTTTCTGTGCAATTTGCTCTAGAAGTACTAGAAATAAATATGCATCTGCAGTTAATTCAAACAACTAGTTTTGTTTTCAGTACAAAGAAGCTTCAGGAAATCTCATGAAAAGAAACAATAAAAATTTTTTAACATTATTTTTTCATGCTTGGTAGTAATTGTATTAAACTGAAGTTTGATTTTTTAATTTGACATAAAGAGAATTTATCTAAAACTGGACTGGACTGAGGGATTGGGATTTTAGATCTTAAATTTTAAAAATTTTAAATTTTAGAATGTGTTTATTGTTTAGGGCTATTTGATTTAATCTCATTTTAATTTTTATACATTGTGTGTTGTTTATAGCGTTTTAATTGCCCTGTACACTGCCCCGAGTCCCTTCGGAGAGGGGCGGTATATAAATCCAAATAAAATAAAATAAATAAATAAAAATAAAACTATTTGGTTAAAGGGAAGAAGAATATGTGATTTTTCAGAATTCTTTAAAAATTGTATGTTGTCCTTGGTTACAGCATAGAATTTCTCATCTGTTGTTTGGTTATTGTAAATCTGAAACCAGGCTGCAACTTATTCTTGTCTTGCAGCACCAATATATGTATATCTTCTCTGAGTAGTCTAAGCTGTGATTAATAGTACAGCTACACTATCCTTAATTATAGTTTATATAAGTCAGCTTTTGTATAAAAATGAAAAATATAACTCAGGTTAAAATCAATGAATATGAAGACCTGTACTTAAAAGAAAAACTAATGATAAGAGTCATTGCTATATCATTGGAGAACCTATAAAATTTCTATAGACTTAGCTGGGGTAATTTTGGGTCAATTACTAACTTTCAATCTAACCCTGTTTTATAGGATTGTCAGGAAAATAAAATTAAAATGGGAAACCTAGATCCATAGTTAAGCAATTATACCTAATACTTTCAGTGGAATTAGAACTACAGTATGTTATATGTATTCTGCCATTACAGTATACAATTGTGAATTTATTGAAAGAAAAATGTGTGCATGACACACATGTACATATATCCATGTATGTAATTGTTGATAAATAGGACAACATAATAAACTATGGCAAGTGAAGGAGAGTATTTTTTTTGCAACTAGGATTCATGATATGTAAAAAGCATCATCACACTAGAAAAAACAATGATGCCATTAGGAGGGGAAAGTAATTAAGAGTGTCATCCATAAAAAAAAGTCCTAACATGCAGCAAAGCTGACTAATCCACTCCTTAAGTAAATAAATATTCATTGCCCTCTGAAAAACAGGTAGGCTATAGGATTATTAAATTTTGAGTCACAAAAGATCTAACCACACAGCTGGAAAAACTTGTCCAAATACTTAACTAATAGACTGACTGAACTGAATAAACAGAAGCAATTGCTGTTCTTGCTACTAATCTCATATCTTTATCAAATACATGGCTGTATATATTATCTTTCACAAGGAAACAGGGTTACAATGCCTATTTTAATCATTTTAAGCATACTGACATTTTTAAATAAAGTATTGGATGGGCACTAGAAAATAGAACAAGGATAGGAATTGCCTTTCATTGAAAAACAGAGTCACTTTGGTTTAGTGGTTAAGGCATCAAGCATGAGATTGTGACTTAGTTATTAAATTTTTCAGGATCATAGATTTTCCCCAAGTACAAATGATATTCAACTAAAATAACCTTGACTGTTAATTATCCGTAGTGCATAGGCCAAGGATTGGTACATGCTGAATTTTATTATTGCTAATTGCTGTGACACCTCAAAACAAAGTTGGAAAATTCCATTAATATTCTGAAGTCTCTTGCTTCTGAATTCAAGTATAAAAGCAATATCATTAAACTACAAGAGAGCATTAACAACTTAAGCAATTTCTTTTTTTCCCCCAGTGGTTTCTTCTTTGATAGTTGTTTGATTACAGCACCAAATAAACAATCAGGGAAGAAGCAGTCCTGTCATCAAGAATCATCAAGAAAAAACAAATCCCAACAAGATTGACAGGGCAGGTTATTGAATATATAACTTCATTCTCCAATAAGCTGATGCTATTATCTAGCTTTATAAAGAAATGTCAGCTGTAAAAAAAAACAAGTTCAAGAAAAACCGAGAACTAGTTTCTATTCTCTATTAATATTTTTAAATGTAACACAGAGAGAATGAGAAATATAATTGCCAGTATGAATTGCTGATAATATAGCCCTTCCTTTTTGAAGAAAGGAACACTGGAACATTCCTTCCATATACATCTTTCCATACTTATACAGCAGTCTGAAGAGAAACATTGATGTCTGAAATGGGAACGCCTTCTATTCAAGCAAGATCCTGATTCAGAAAATGAATTTGAACTTTGTATTTATTGAAAGTGTTATTTATTGAGTCCCGATGGCAACTATATTGAGTACACCTTCCAGAAGATGCCAGTGATAAACCATTTTTATAGCATTGCTCTAAAAACTACATGGCTACAGTCTCATAAGTTCATCTCCACTTGAGGGTGTCCTTATTTTGTTTTAATTCTCTTCAAATACTTCCAAAGAAATATATTTTAGCACTACTTATGCTCCATATATGTTTACATATAAGAGAGAGAAAAGATGTTATAATCAAAAACTGGTTACAGTTTGTTTGTTTATTTGATTTTCATCCTGCCTTTCATTTAGTAGCTCAAGGCTTGCTCCTCTGGTGTTTCCTCACACATAATCCTGTGAAGTAGGTTTAGTTGAGATAACTCAACTAATCACCCAGATTAGCTCAAAATCACCCATTTAACTTCTTTGGCTGAATGGGAGCCTAGGATTTGGTTTTACCCTAATCTAACATCTTAATAACTACAGAATATTGGGGAAGAAAATTTGGATGTGATATAATGGTCCATAAATAAGGCAGGGCAATTGAACAATAAAAATAAGGTAGCTTAGTGGAAAACCAAGTCCTGGATAAAACAGGAATGCTTGCCTTAGTTATTTTTTTCTTAATAAAGATTGTACTTATTCATTATGTCAGGTAATCTTATTGTTTATTATTTAAATTTCATCACATGACACAATTTGTATTTGATTTGTACACAGAAATGCAGAGAAACAAATATGAATTTGCAGCTGTAATATCACAATAGACAGAATTTATGCTAATATATTTACCATAGAAATGTTGGCATGGGGCCGTGGCCTAAAGGTGAAGATGCTGACTTCCCACTTGGAAGATTGAGAGATCAGTCCTAAGCAGCAGCAGATGTTTCTCAAACAGGGTGCAAAGAGAAAATATCTATGTTGGCATCAGGAAGGGCATTTGGCCGGTAAATGTTCAACTCCATTCAGTCACCCTGATTCCACCCCAAATAAAGGAATTAAAGGTAGTAAAATGAAAAAAAAATACCATAGAATCCTGGGATAATGGCGAAAGACCCAATGCACTCTTGGATAAAACAAAAAATAGGATAGTGGTTGCAATTATTAGGGGTGAAAGAGATAAAATCTATAAAAAATAAATGGAGTAAATTATCATTTTTTACAATGTTATTCAAAGTTATATAGTAAATGTATCTAATGAAGATACATTAATAAAATAAATGTATCTTCTTAAATAAAATTAAACATTTTATTCATTCCACTATTTGAGGTTGAGATTAAACAAATAATATTAAAATGACAAATGGTAAAAGACTTCGATTAGATAGATTCCCTATTGAGTGGTATGAAACATTTATAGAATTTTCAGTACCAAACCTTTGTCAAGTATATAAAGAGATATTTGATAAGAGAATTCTATCACTTGTATTTTAATCAGGTTTATATTACAGTTATACAAAAATCAGATAAAGATCATATTCAATGTGCTAATTATTCAATTTCATTGATTAATAAGATATTATTGAATCATCCTAATGTAAATGGTAATAGAATGTTTTCTCCTACTTTTCTATGATTCAGAGTGGCTAGATAATTCAACTTTCACCATTTTAATATTTGCATGGAAGCCTCGGCTTACGCAATTAAGCAACATAGAACTATGGAGTACATAACTCAGTTGAACACGTATGGGTTTTATTTATAGATAACATTCTTTTGTTTGTTTCCATCCCAGTGTTGATATGAAAGACAAATGCATTTCATAAAATAACAGAATTCTCTACTAACTGGTCCAAATTGGAATTGATTCTAGTAAATGAAATGAGTTATCTATCTATTTAAGGAATATTTATTCTGTATTTGTGCTGAATCCATTAAATATTTAGGTATGTGTATACCAAAAGATATAACTCAGTTAGTAACATGCAGTTTAAATAAAATATGGGGAGGTTTCTTTAGGTATAGATAGGAATTATTTAATCTTACTTTGGGAAAAAGTAAATGCTCTCAAAATGAATATTATTCCAGATGAGAGGAATTCTATTTTATGCTATATATAGGGAAAATATTTTCAGAAAATAAATTCTTTGTTTATAAAATTTTTATAGAGTTCTAAGATTGTCTTTACAGAAAATACAATTATCAACTAAGAGAAGATTTATCTCAAAGGTGCTTTTTTCATGAGGCAACTGGATTTTCTTGTTTTTCTTTGAAGATGTTTTGCTCTTCATCCAAGAAGTTTCTTCAGCTCTGACTGGATGGTGGGGGAATGGAAGAATTTATATTCCTTGCAGACAGCTGGTCATTTGCATTCTTTTAGTGAGTCTTTGAAGCCCCTGGAGGCTTATCTTTGTTATCAGGATCCCCTGAGTAGTGCAAATGGGTGTGAGCCTTCTTGGAACTGTTGAAAGGACTGTGTTTTAGACTGAAGATAGATGATGTTGTATCCCTCTCCTTCTGTTGAGAGAGGGTTGTTCAATTTTCCCATAGATGGCCTCTTTGATCCCTCTTTTAAACCAGTGGTCCTCTCTGTCCAAAATGTGGACTATGCTATCTTCAGAAGAGTGGCCTTTGCCTTTTAAATGCAGATGGACTGCTGAATCTTGTCCTGATGGGTTTGTTCTCCTATGCATTTATGAAGTGGATATACAGGCATGCATACATACATACATATATACACACACATATACACATATATACACATACATACACAAACACACACATTGTAGAAATGAAATTGTTTACTGTTATGACATCATATTATTTTTTTTCTTTGTTGTATTTCTTTTACTTTTTGTCAAAGCATTTTTGTGTGTTTTGTTTCTTTGATTTTATATCTATCACCATCATTATAGTGTTTGCTTCTTTTTTGTTATTAATTAAAAAGCAATAAAATAAATTACAAATTAAAAAATTGCATGGCACAAATGGCTTACCTTTTTGTATTTTTGCTGGACAATTCATCCATAAGCCTGAACAATTATTATACTTGGAGTTACATGTTGTCTCTTTCCACTACCCAAGAAGGTACGTGAAATAGCTTGTAGGGAATCCTGGGACTATGCATACTTTTTTTCCCCTGAGCCTCCATCCTACCATATTTCAACAAAGTTGCTAGAATCCGTAATTTTTTTCCAGGTAAATATTAAACTGCCTTTAAATTATCTTGCATTATACAATCAAAAAACTATTTGCTCTCTTAATCTTGATGTTCATATTTCTCTGTAGTAATGGAAACAAAGGGGAGATGGGAAAAACTTAACCCAAACATGTAGCTTTCCATAAATCTTTATTTAGACAAAGATGCAACAGCTGAATATTCCCCATTCACATTTAGTTTGATTAAATTAGATGGTGAAGCATTTCCTTAAATGATATGTGAATAGCAATCTTAATATAGCCATAATCTTGATAATAAATTTTGTGATTTAATGAAGTACAAGACACAGTATTTCTACAATTAAAAACATTGTAAGAAATATGCATTCAACTTCAAATGAAAACCAAAAAAAATAAGTACATAATCATATTCATAGGAACATTTTTCATTTGCACAAATATTAAAATCATAACTAGGTTAAATCACATAGAAAGTTTTTATAGGATCTCTTTCTTGGACCTTCAGTTATCAGTTGAAGTTGACATTTCCCACAAAAGTTCATTCATGGTAAAAATAATGTGTTACAGTGATATCTTTAAATGTCAGATTTTGCTATTATCAGTGCTTGTCTTTTATTGTTCTTATACCCATTATATCCTTTAATATCATATGTAGAACATTCTACATAGATCATTGTCCAATGCAAGTTGGGCCTATTCCTTTTGTATATTTTTCTCCTTACAAATTATAATTTTTTAACCAAATAATGCTGATTAGTAAATGATAGAAACAAAGATTGCCAGAGACACTCCATTAATTTCATTTACCTTAATAGCACTTAGATCTTAGCTTGCTGTACAGCTGTATTCAGATTGGATTATAAATGTAATTTTTTGCATCATTAACTTTCTTGATTAATCTAAGACAGCAAAAGCATAATTATAGAAATCCAAGACTTTGAGCATGCTGGTTAATGATATAGATTTTCTGTCCTCTATTTATATTATTCTAAGTACCACAGATTAAAAAAGCCAGATATTCATTCTTTCTTGACAATTATCATGCATCATGTTGTAGCCCTTTTTTATCCCCCCCACCCAACCTCCTCATGGCAGAATACCATGCCCAGCTTTTAACAAGGGCAATTACTAGATATTTTGCACAGTAATAGACCACTATTAGCAGTATGCTCAGGCTGCTCAAGGAGCATTAATGCTACAACCAATTAGATGCTTCTTAAGAAAACATGTGCTATGCAATTGTCAGGGAATCAATTGTCCTCCAAGTATGAACAAAGTCAGTAATTTTTTGTCACTTAACATTTGAGATGCTCCAGTTGAATACCTAGCTTGAAGATACTCCAGACTCACAAAAATTTCATACTCTAGTCTGAAATGTTTGCATTTGATAAACTGACAACAAAAAAGGGCAGACTTTCAAAGACACCTTGTTGTGCATTCTTGAGTCTATCCATTCATTAGATCCTGGACCTAAATCCTTTATAATTTTGAAGAATATTATCTATGAATTGTATTCAGAAACAGTTTCATGGATTGCTATGTGTTAATCACTCTTTATTAGGTCTTCCAAAGTGTTTTTATAGTCTATGTACCTGCAATAATGGAATACAGGCATATACAAATCTATTAAGGTTTTAGAAATGTTCATTTTTGTGTGTGATAAAATGTAGTGGTGTGCTTTTCATAACATGTGTACTGCACTGGATATCTTTGGCCATTCATATAAGATGTAATAGTTGATTAGAGCCTACATTCATAAAATCTTTCCGTGTTTCTCAGGTTAAATCTATTAGGAGATTCAAATTAATATGCATTGGATAATTGTAAATAAACCTATTTACTAAATGTATTACTGTATAATGATGTCTGAGGCAATGTATAGTAACAAAAGAATAATATATGATTTTCCTTCTTTTTACTGAGGGGAGAAATGATCAAATAAAGTATAACACATCCAGTCAAAGAATGGAACATCATTAGAGCACTCTTGACTGCTTAGAAATCTAGACTATTATAGAGTGTTATGGAGACAAATGGAAAATCTTTCCTGTTTAGTTGTGTTTTATGTGAGGAGTCCTTGGTGATCTCTAAGCTTGCTTGTTTTTTTGCAGACATTTCATTACCTGAACTAGATTTTTAATATTTGTTTGGAATACATGTTGTTTTATTTTTAAATATTTTCAACAATATTTTCACATGGTCATGCATGCAATAGAATGTGATAGTGTCTTAACATTTTAATATCATTTATTGTGATCACTGATGAATTTTGAAATAATAATTTGCAAAATATTAAATCATACCTGAAATAAATACCGTATTTTTCGGACCATAAGATGCACCTGACCATAAGATGCACCCAGTTTTTAGAGCAGGAAAACAAGGAAAAAAAATATTCTGAACCAAATAGTACCGGTATACTAAAACAGGGCTTTTCAACCTTTTCATCCATTGTACCACTTTTAGGACAAGGCAATGTCCGAGTACCACCAGTCGCCCAGTAAGGTGTCAAAAACCTGACCCCCCCAAAAAAGGAAAAAAAATGATAAAGTACAGATAGTCCTCGACTTACAACGATTCACGTAGTGACTGTTCAAAGTTACGATGGCACTGAAAAAAGTGACTTATGACCATTTTTCACACTTATGACCATTGCAGCATCCCCAGGGTCATGTGATTTACATTCGGATGCTTGGCAATCGATTCATATTTATGATGGTCACATTGTTCCAGGGTCACGTGATTACCTTTTGCAACCTTCTGACAATCAAAGTTAGTGGGGAAACCAGATTCACTTAACAATCATGTTACTAATTTAATTTCTCTCTCTCCTTCTCTTTCTCTCCCTCTCTCCCCCTCCCTCTTTCTTTCTCTCTCCTCTCTCTCCCTCTTTCTCTCTCTCTCCCTTTCTCTCCCTCTCCCTCTTTCTCTCCCTATTTTTCTCTTTCCCTCTATTTCTCCCTCTTTCTCTCTCCCTCTATTTCCCCCCCTTTCTTTCGCCTCTCTCTCTCCCTCTTTCTCTCCCTCTATTTTCTCTTTCCCTCTATTTCTCCCTCTTTCTCTCTCTCCCTCTATTTTCCCCCCTCTTTCTTTCTCCTTCTCTCTCTCTCCCTCTTTCTCTCTCTCTCCCTTTCTTTCTCTCCCTCTCTCTTTCCCTGTCCCTCTTTCTCTCTCTCCCTCTATTTCTCTCCCTTTCTTTCTCCTTCTCTCTCTCTCCCTCTTTCTCTCCCTCCCTATTTCTTTCTCCTTCTCTCTCTCCCTCTCTTTCTCTCTCTCTATTTCTCTCTCTCCCTCCCTCTCCCATTGTCCCTTCCTTCTTTCCTTCCTTCCTTTCTTCCTTCCCTCCCTCTTTGTCCTTCCCTCTCCGCATTAGAGCAGTACCTGTGGAGGCGGCCCTGCGGCCCGGCTTTCTCTTGCAGAAAGCAAGCTGAAACGGAGTGAGGGAGATTGCCAGGAACACGAATTGGCTGATCTCACGCTCCTGCAATCTCCCTCGCTTGGTTTCAGCTTCCCTTGCTACAAGAGAAGCAGGCTGAAATGAAGCAAGGGAGATTGCAGCAGCGCGAGATCGCGTTCCTGGCAATCTCCCTCGCTCCGTTTCAGCCTGCTTTCTCTTGTAGCAAGGGAAACTGAAACTGAGCGAGGGAGATTGCAGGAGCGCGAGATCGGCGTTTCTCAGCACGTGCTGATTCGTTCTCCTGGCAATCTCCCTTGCTTTCCACTTGCGGAGGTTGGGGCTGGCCATACGGATCACCTTCGGACCATAAGACGCACCCTCATTTTCCCCCCCCCACTTTTTTGGGGGGGAAAGTGCGTCTTATGGTCCGAAAAATAAGGTAACATTAAGATGAGATGTTATCTATATTATATGGAATCTCTGACTGTTTTCATTAGATTAGCAGGCTGAGATGATGTTCTGTAGCTTAGTCTACAGTTATTAATAACTAAACTTAGTGGATATAAAAAACAATCTAGTTTTTCTCCAATTGTTTATCACTTTGGCTTAAAAAAAACCCTTAATATTGCCTTACTGTTTCTGAATTTTAATAACAATGTTTCCTTTAGGGTCCAGTTATATAGAAATTAATGAGATCTATAAACCATATTCGAACTCCTGCAAGGATACTCTGTTAGTTTGCCATTAATGATTAAAGCCAATCCTGTCATTAAGAAGCTATTATTATAGCTGTTCTGTCATTAAAATAACTATTTCTGACTATTTGTCCAAGCATTATTATATAATGTGTAATGTCATAGGTTTTGCCACTTGAAGTAAACATGATATTTGTTTGTCAACTAGCAATCAGTTTTAAGAAATATTAATGTGTTCTTATTGCAACCCGGTAACAGCTATGACTATAACTTTGATGTTTTGGACAAAAAAGCTATGATCTGTAATGCAGTGTTATTAGCATGTCTAAATCACTCCTTAAAGTAAGCAGAAAACAAGACAAACAGTTATGAAGAGTTATCTCTTTTGTTTGGGAGCAAGTGTGTAAAAGTGTTAGGGTTGTTCAAGGCATTTTGAAAGACATGTTTTGCAATACACAGGAGTGTGAAGAAAGCATCTTTTAAAAAAATAATTAACCAAGCATATTATTTGCAAGGATCATGCAGATGCTTCAGTAGCTGCTTCTGACTGTATCTGCATTCATGGCTGTGTGTGCATATTTTTGAGAGAAGTGATTTATCAGATCACTTAATTGGACGTGGTGGCTCAGTGGGTTAGGACGCTGAGCTTGTCGATCAGAAGGTCGGCAGTTTGGCGGGTTGAATCCCGAGTGCCGCGTAACAGAGTGAGCGCCTGTTACTCGTCCCAGCTTCTGCCAACCTAGCAGTTCGAAAGCACGTAAAAATGCAAGTAGAAAAATAGGGACCACTACGGTGGGAAGGTAACAGCGTTCTGTGCGCCTTTGGCGTCTAGTCATGCCGGCCACATGACTACGGAGACGTTCTCGGACAAGCGCTGGCTCTTTGGCTTTGAAACGGAGATGAGCACTGGCCCCTAGAGTCAGAAACGACTAGCATGCATGTGCAGGGGAACCTTTACCTTTACCTTTTTACCCTAACCACAGGGTAACAGTATAACCATTGCTTGCATTGCAATCTATACATTGAAATTTTTTTCAGTAAAATGAAATGAGCAACCTAAAAGAAAACAAAACAAAAAAGCCCTAGTGAGTTTGTTTTTGCTGGTAGTCAACTTTCTGTGAATCCAGCTTTTCACAGTACAAATGTCTCTGAAGTTCTCTAAAGTCAAATTTGAATTCTCAGCACAACTGAAATGGATGATTATAAGTGGGCCCTAAGTGGCGACTTCTATCATTGGAAGAGCCATAGACATTTTACCTTTTCCTGTTGATTTTGGATAGATGGAGAGTACATCACTGATTCTGGACGTTCATTTCAGCCACAGCATTATAAATTTATCCTAGCTTTTAGGTGTCCTCTATCAGCAATTCTAGGATATTGATACTGGGATTAGACATACCTTTGTTATTATTGTCTCACATTAAAATGTCTTGATGTTACTTCATTTTCATCATTTTTTTCACTAAAAATTAAGCATTTTTCCTGTGAGATGCTACTCACTGCTTAGAATCTCTTGCTTTGTAGTGCCTCATGATTGAATTAACAGTTGTATCAGAGATATCAAATATGGTCATGTCTGTTCTTTGAGGGTAAATAAGATTCTGTTTATCCTTTTCAAACTCATTTTGTCAGATCACTCTTAAGATCCTTTGCAGTACAAAAGGATCTTGCCATCCTCAGAAAAATCTGTTTTTATGAAGAATGGCATATATCTCATAATCCAGAGAAAGATTTTAATGTGTTTAGGAATATTTTCGGTATTGCCTATACCAAATCTTTAGCATTGCATAACATAACTTTTCTCGATTTTTGCCAAGACTTCATAAGCATTTGCAATTTCCACACATTCTTACTAACATTCCAGGAGAACTGCAGTTAATTAGTTGATATGCTGTTCTTTTGTTTTTCATTGTGTAAACAACACGTCCTTCAGGTAGTTAAAGGCCTATTGTCAATATATAGGCTTCTGGTATGAAGCTGTCAAAATATAATAGTTGGAATTATGGTTGGCATCTTGGTAAATTTTAAGAAGTACCAGGTATTAGTGGATGTCAGCGTTCCAAGTAAACCAGATCAAGAAACAGATGCTGCCTAGGCTTCAAACTACCTTCATTAGAATATCTTCAGTAATAGAATGTTGCGAATTTAAATATGCTTCCCCTTCTCCCTTTTAACTTCATGTAAAGTTGGGGATGCTGAACATAGGTGTTTTTGTAAATATCTTCATATGGGCTTAAACCAGTGGTGGGATTCAGCTGGTTCGCACCACTTCAGCAGAACCGGTAGCTAATTTTTTGTTGCTCAGGCCCAGAATGGACTTCTGGAAGTGGCATCCACACAGAGAACCAGTTGTTCACATATTTGAATCCCACCACTGGATTAAACTATGTTGGCTGTTTATTCCTTTGGCAATAGATCTTCACTATTTTCTTCAAGGCCATGCTCTATATTCTCTGCAGTGGGTATATCCACAATACTAGTGTGACAATGGGAAGTTTTTGGTTCTTTTTCAGCTTGTCTATTTGTAAATGTTTCAACTAGGTAACACAACATGATGATGTTACCTGGTTGGGTAATGAAACATTTGTAAACAAACAACTGAACTCAGAGAGCACCAACAATTCCACAGTTCAACTCTGAGGTACAGATATTGTTTTCTATTAGAGTGTGAAAATCTGAATCTGGCCATGAGGGCAACAGAATAAAATCAAGTATTTGCAATTCAGAGTAATCATCCACATTTTCTTACCCAAATACACATTTTAAAGAAAGAGAATAACCCTTCCTTTTTTTTTGATGGATATACTGTATAAAGACATTTTCCTATTGTCAAAGTTGAGGGCAGAAGTTCATCTACCACTGCCAAATTTACTTTAGATGGTGGAAACAACTCATCACCTTCAAAAGAAGATGGAAGACCTACCATAAACTTAATATCTGGAAATGTATTAAGTCATTCTTTATCTAAAGACAGCCAAAAACTGTAAAATGGTACAGTATTAGAGATGTTACCATCTTCCAACATTTCTTTGATAAAAAAATATTTTCTCAACTTGGATGACCTGTTTACAATGCAGGAAAATGGATATATGAATGGAATAATTTTCATGTTATGAATTATATTAATTATATACAGTATAAATTACAGTATAAATTGTATAAATCATGATTAATTATAGTTAAGGTAGCATATATTAATCTTCATCCTTTAACTCCCTTTTTTTATACAACATCTTTAGAGTTTTCATTGTCCCTGGATTTCTAGAAGCCATGGTTTCTTAACCCTGAAAATGTTAGGCTGCTCTACCACTATCATTTCTGGCCTTCCCCTTAGACAAGCAATAAGCATCCACAAAACCTTTCCAAAGTTAATTAGTGCTATTCAGTATCATTTCCTTTACTTTTAGCATTACTTTCCTATTCAACAAAGTGTACCCATCCATTTTGGGTCATGCTAAAACTAATGATCACGGTGTTTGAATGACGTCTTGCTTATTAGTTGGTTTAAATAATTACCTAATGGCAGTGTCCATGCTCCTTCTTTGCTATTAAGTATGATTTTATCAGTGTCATGAATATAGAAACCTCATGCATCTTACCCAAACTTTCAAGGAGCTTGTACAATTCCAACTGTGCATAAGCTAAATAAAATGAATAAATAAAAATTAATACATTATTCTGCATTTATTTGGTAGACTATTGGTAAGAGTGGGAAATAAAGGTTACTTAATAAATACTTCACATTGATTCAACATATGAAGCTCCAGACATCTGTACATGAATTACAATAGGTCCTCAAAAGTCAAGGTTATGCTGCATCTGATATTTCCTGAAGCAGGTAGCAGTCAAAATCTCCTGATTCCTTTGAACCTAGTAGTTTCTCTTTTTGACGGTAGACATGAATGCTACATGTGTCTACTACAAAATTATGATTTAATCAGTCTGTTTCTATTGGTGAACAAGAAACTGTATAAACTTTGTCATCTGAAAATAATTTATTAACATTTGGGGAAATGCACCAGTATTTTGAATTCACTAAAGTGAATTTACTGAGAATAGGGCAGTCATAACGAAAAGCATCTGATAATCCAAAGGCTGTTGAAATGCTGTTCATGACAGAAGAGCCAACCTAAAACCATTGCCAACATGCTTATCACATCCCTCCAATTGAATGCTGAATAATCCACATTTTTGCTGTAAGTCAGGGGTGTCAAACTGCTGGCCCGTGGGCCGATTACATCATGTGGAGGCTGCGTCCACCCCAGCTCCAGCAATGAGAAAAAATATAACAACCCCCTGAATCTTATCTGCAGTAGTAAATTAGGGACCATTTCAGTTTAAACACCATTCCTGCCTTAGCAGCATACTTCATCAGGAATTTTGGTCTCTTATCAGACACCATAGTTTTAAGACCATAAAACTTGTAATCAGGGGATGTCCCAGATGTCAATCTTTATAGATGTCAATTTTTACATTGAAGAAATGGGAAAAATACCCTTGCTGCCCTCAAAAATGAGCAGTTTACCCCTCCAAGTCAATAGTTTAACTTGGATCATTTTATCAATCATCTATCTATGAACTATGTATCCATCATATATTGTGAGTAATAAAAGTACATCCAACAAACCCTTAATTTATACGTTTTTCACAAACTGAGCCAAGCATTCAATATCCTTACATTGCAGTCACCTAAATGTCTATGGAAATACTCAGTCATTCAGATCATGGTTGTGCCAAAGGTCCTTTGGGTACATTGCAGTTACCTATATATATATATATATATATATATATATATATATATATATATATATATATATATATATATATATATATATATATATATATATATATATATATATATATGTGTAAAGGTAAAGGTTCCCCCGCACGTGCGTGCTAGTCGTTTCCGACTCTAGGGGCCGGTGCTCATCTCCGTTTCAAAGCCGAAGAGCCAGCGCTTGTCCGAGGACGTCTCCGTGGTCATGTGGCTGGCATGACTAGACGCCAAAGGCGCACGGAACGCTGTTACCTTCCCACTGTAGTGGTCCCTATTTTTCTACTTGCATTTTTACGTGCTTTCGAACTGCTAGGTTGGCAGAAGCTGGGACGAGTAACAGGCGCTCACTCTGCTACGCGGCACTCGGGATTCGACCCGCCAAACTGCCGACCTTCTGATCGACAAGCTCAGCGTCCTAACCCACTGAGCCACCGCGTCCATATATATATATATATATATATATATATATATATATATATATATATATATATATACTGTATATATACACAAAGGACAGGAAAAAAACTGACAAGTGGACAAAGAAAATTAAAAACAGGAGTTAAAGACAGGATAAAGAAATCAAACTAAATCTAGATCTAATTCACACCAAGATCACTTATTATACCTGTTTGTACTTTTCTGTAGTTATAAATTATCCTTTTTCTAGCTTGTCTTTTTTTCCCTTAACCTTTAATGCAGGGGTGTCAAACTCAATTTCACTGAGGGCCGCATTAGCATTGCGGTTGCCCTCGGGGGGCCGGGTGGGTATGGCCAGGGTGGGCGTGGCCTACTGGGTGGGCGTGACTAGAGTGCTTATGGCCTACTGGGTGGGTGTGGCCAGCTCTACATCGTTCGCATCAAGGGTGCCTATGGGGGCCTGGGCAGGAGTGGGACAGATCTGAGGGTCTCTGGCAGGGCCAAGGCAGTGGGGGCCGTTCCCTCACTGTTTCCAGGATGGCTTTGCGGGCCGCATGAAACCACTTCACGGGCCGGATCTGGCCCCTGGGCCTTGTGTTTGACATGTCTGCTTTAATGTTTTATCTCTGTGTGTGAGGATCTCAATTTTATCTAATTTTAATTGTCTCAGTCTTTCTCTTCTTGATTCATACACTCTTTCTTCATTTATTCTTCCTTTCTCACTCTTCACCGGTACATGTTAACACAGGTATAAGTTCAGTGGTGGGATTCAGCTGGTTCGCACCTGTTCAGTAGAACTGGTAGCTAATTTCTTTTGAGTTTGGAGAACCGGTTGATGCGTGGCAGAAACACCACCTCCTACCACCCACCTTCTTTCCAGCCCCAACGCGGTCCTCCATCACTTCCTCCACCACCGTGAGCAATCCCACAAACAAAAGAGGTTGATGGGACTAAAACAAAGTCCAATCAATCAATTCCAACTTTACAAAGTATATATTTTTTCCTGCTAGAAGTTGGAACTGATTGATTGAACTATTTTTTTTTTAGTCCCACAAACTTTTGTTTCTGGGACTGCACATAGTGGCAGAGGAAATGATGGAGGAGCTGGAAAAAAAGGTTAGAAAAGAAATGGTTTGGGAAGCGAGGGCATGTGGGTGGTAATGGGTAGGGCAAGATCTCCAACTCTGCGGCAGCAGAGAAATGCTTTCCAGCTCCAGCGCTCTAACTCCCACTTCGGTGGCTGTGAGGGCAGAGCTGCAAGGAGGGCTTGGAAGGGGAGTGAAAGGGGAAAAGGTGGGTGGGCAGGTGAGGGGGGAATCTTCCAAAGCAGACCAGAGGAGAAAACGAAAAGTAGCCCCCGCCTCACCTGCCACCAGCAGTTCAGAGAAGCTGCCTCTGAGCTGGCTGGCTGGCCGGCTGGCAGCTGAGGAGGCACTGCAGTGAGTCATGCCCAGGAAAAGGAGAGCATGTGAGGCTGGGACAGCGGGGAGGGAAACCAGCCATGCTTGAATGCATCTGGCCACATGGGACCTCGGTGAGTTAGCAGGCAGCTGGTTGAAGAAAGGGACGGTTGCAGTTCTGCCTGCTTTATTACACGGCAGGCTATTAACAGGCAGTCCACTCCATTTCATTAAAAAAACTTTTTTTTAATTTTTTTTTAATGAAATGGAGTGGGCTGCCTGTTAATAGCCTGCCCCCTAATAAAGCAGGTAGAACACTGACCGTCCTCTCTTCAGTCACCCACCCTCTAACTTTGGTTCCATAGGAAGAAGGCAGGTATCAAATGGCAGCTTACTATTTTTTCTCCAACTGCCTATGTCCGGTGTTAGAACTGATAGCTTTCAGGAAGACCGTGTGGTCGGGGAAGATACCACTTGTAACCAAAAACATAAGAGGTGCTGTCCTGCATCATGGCAAACTGGCCATAGAGCCCTACTGGCGTGGGTGGAGATGGCCCTGGGATGGGCAGAAGGGAGCCCTTGCCTGTCCCGGGCACCATATACTTGGCAGCTCTGATGCAGGTGGCTGCTGCTGCTGCTCCAAGCCCCTTGACCCACTGGCCATGCAGGGAAGCAGGAGGCAGCAGTGGTGGTGATCCCTGCATCACCTGGCCTGGCCAGCAGCAGCTCTGGAAGTGAAGCTGTGCCACCTGTCCTTCCGCTGGTAGGGGCAGCAGCTGGTGGGGGCAGCGGTTAGTTGGGTCCTGGAAGATGCTGTGCTGTGGAAGGGGGATGGCATGCTTCCAGTCAGGCCTGGTGATGCAGGGATCACTGCCTCCTCCTCCTCCTTCTGCTTCCCTGCATGGCTAGCAAATGGTACACTACAGCACCTGGGCAATGTGTGGGGCTGGGAAGGAGGAGGCGGCAGCGGCAATCCCTGCATTGCCAGGCCTGGCCAGCAGCATGCCATCTCCCTTTTGCAGTGCAGCATCTGCTGGGACGGTGGTGGTGAGGGGCCTGGGGCACGTGCAGGACAATATGGAGTGACAGCAGCAAGGGGTGGGCATGCACCAGAGCCTGCCTTCCCCCGTCGTTGCCCCACCAGCACAAGGATGGGCAGCACAGCTTCACTTCTGAAGATGCTACCGGCCAGGCCTGGTGATGTAGGTATCACCACCTCCGCCTCCTGCTTCCCTGTGTGGCTGGCTGGTTGAGGGGCTTGGAGCAGCAGCCACCCCCACCCCCAGCAGATCCTCCAAGAGGACGAGGCCCATGTCAGGCGAGGACCCACTTTCAGCCATCCCTGGGCTATCTCTGCCTGCACCGATAGAGCTGTGCTATGGAAGGGAGATGGCGGCTACTCTGATTTTTTCCCCCTGCCGGCTGCTCCCCCTCCAGCCCCCTACCTGGCACCACTTCTATGCAATTCTACATGACTGCGGTGTGGATGACAGGCTTAGCCAGAGGAGGCATGGTTTTCCCCTGGAGAGGCGTCCCAGCCCTCCCGTCCCCCTAACCATACCCCATCATCTTCCCCCAACCAGGACCTACTGACCCTCTACCCTCCTGCACCCACCCAATTCTGAGACTCCTGCAGCCCCCTGACCATTCCCTCTCTGCCCAGCTTGGACCTCCATCAATTCCGCAACCAGTAGCTCCTGCCCCCCTGCTGGGATCTCCTGCCTCCACCTCAGGCGAGCCCCTGAGCAGCCCACCCCAACCAAGGGCAGAGGGAAGGTGAGGCAGAGAACTAGTTTTTAAATTATTTGAAACCCACCACTATATAAGCACATATGCATAGATATAAACATACCTATCTATGTACAAACATATACAAAAAGCATAGGCTCCATATTTGGGAAATGCACAGATTTAATTTAATCTTGTTAACCATGGTAGATTAATGCCTAGAAAACAACTTTTCCCCCTTCTTATTGCAGATGGATCCAATTCAAAAAGCTGTAATAAATCATACATTTGGGGTTCCTCTTCCTCACAGAAGAAAGCAAATCATATCATGCAACATATGCCAATTGAGATTTAATTCAGATGTAAGTAAATACGTTATATCTTCTTTAACATGCATGCATTAAATACATGTATTTTTATAATCAAAGTTCTGTGATAGCATGTTCCATTAGAATAATGGATATATTGTATGTGATTTCTTGATATCTGTTGTCCCAATTTTTATTTGTGGATTACTTTTCTGAGATTTGAAGTTTTTCTGTTGTTTTATGCACATATATTGTTGCCTTATCATTCCAAGTGGAATGATGACTATTTGATCCTTTTTGCAACTACAGTCCTTAAACATTCGATGTTCATCTTTAGAAAACTGGGATCTATACTTGTGACTGTTTATGCTTAGTTTTGCGCATCTTCTATTGTAGTTGCTTAAATTTTAGTAATAATAGAATTTGACTATTTATTACTAAAGTCTAGTCTTCAAACTCACTTTTAGTGGCAAGTACAATCCTTCATGGACTGTTGTATATCAAAACATGTCATTCTGTTTGTGAATAAATTCATGACACACCTATTTCCTGTGGTTTAAAGTCTAATATCACATACATCTTTCTTCAGATTTAGTGAATATAAATTTGTGCTGGGAGGAAAAGAAATATTAAAATACATAGCAGAAAATGTAATCTTTTTGTGCTCGTTATCTCCAGTGCAAGCTCTGAAGTAAATAATAAATACACAATTCATTAACATGCCATGATAGTACTATATGTTATACTTTTATTATAGAGACTCCTTGTTATGTTAGTACCTTATCTTACTCATTTGCTTTTACTTTTGCTTTGTATGTTTAAATTTTGCTGGTCATTGACTCAATAAAAATTATTGCATGCTACAGTTCTTTATTATATTGCTGTAAAGTTATTTTGATTTAATTATTGTAAACATTTTTAAGAGTTGCCTAAAATATTATCAAGAGATGTTTTTTGAGATATATTTCAATGAAATTGGAAAATATATCTATATTAGTTGAGCAACATATTATATCCCCAAAATATGTTGCTCAACAGTAGGATATACACTATTAAAGAAAAAGAAATATTAACACAAAGCTTTTTTTTTTAAAAAAAGATAGACAATATGAAAGGCAATTATTAAACAAGGGAAACACAGAACAATCCTGCTTATTTTTACTTTTCATTTTTCCTTCATTCCCACCAATCCTTGAAGTTTACATTCCCACAAATTTTTTTTATAATAATAAGCTCCATTCATTTGAGATTAAAAAAAAATTGATTAGGTTTAGGATTACAGTTAAATTGGAAGACTTCCCTGTTCATGGAAGAAAGTCCTCATTTCTTTGATTAATAAACAAAGAAAAACTTGCAGCAGTCTTAAGTCACATAGACTTATTTTCAAAATAAAACTGTTCATAGCAATCCTTAATAAGAAAATAAGTGGATTAGTGATTGAAGTGATCAGACTGGATTTGTTCTGAAGATGTACATGATAAATAAATTAGACACATTTCAATATTATCAGCAAAATAAAGTTTTTTTTTGAAAAAAAAAAATTAAAAAGTTTTGCAGTTATTTTTTTTTTGATGCAGAAAAAGCTTTTGATAATTTGAAATTACATGTCATACTGCAATTTTGAAAAAGATTGATTGAATGCAACAAGAGAGATGCAAAAATGGTTTCAATGGAATAAGAATATTTGCTGTAAATATACTAACAATAAATTGGAATAGGATGTTTTCTTTCTACATTACTCCATATTACTGATCATTAAACTGGATATTTTTTTAAACTGGAAATGTAATGAGCAGGTCAAGTCATTTTTCATGCATGGTGGCAGTGCTGTAAGGATCAGCAATTGTGAAAAATAATTCATATTATAATGAAACAATTTTTGAAAGTTAAATTCTTATTACAACTTGCAATATTTTAATTGACTAAACCATACATTTTTCCCATAGTATACAGGTAGTCCTTGACTTACAGCAGTTCATTTAGTGACCATTCAAAGTTAAAATGTCACTTGGAAAAATGACTTATGACCTTTTTCACACTTACGACCATTGCAGTATACTCATGATCACATGACCAAAATTCAGAAGTTTGGCAATTGACTCATGTTTATGACAGTTGCAATGTGACTACTGTTTGCAAGCAAAGTCAATGGGGAAGCCATATTCATTTAACAACCATGTCACTAACCTAACAACTGCTATGATTCACTTAACAATTGTGGCATGAAAGGTCATAAAATGGAAAAAGTGACCTAAAAATGTCTCACTTAGAACATAAATTTTGGGCTCAAAATTTTATTTGAGGACCACATGTTCTGCATTAGTTTTTATTCATTTTAATTATATACTTTTAATTGAGAAGGTTTTTTTTCTTGGAAGAATGGTGTGTGGAAGTATATTTTGATGATTTGAAAAACTTTGTATCTTAAAAGTAAATTCAATGTAGAATTCAATTCTGATTTAAAATTGTTTAATGGGCTTTATTTATAACATACTTGAAACTTGTTTTTTTTCTTAACTTCAGCCTTAATGGAAAAATAGATTTCTGGTATTTATTCCATTTATTATAGCTTATAATTCTAATTGGAGATATATCTTATGTTACCATTGGTTTTCAATATGTATCCCTTAATAGTAATTCTTAGGGTTATTTTGAAGTGACATAATACATATTATAAATTATAGGTAATTAATATTAGATTAGAAAACTATAATTTCCCTTATATTTTAGAGTCCGTGTTTATTTGTTTCCTATTACATGTATTTTACTCTTTTATTCTTTTTACCTATTTTCCCTGTCAATATTTTTCTTCCAAATGTTTAATTAAAAAAGGACAAATAAATATACTCCATTCATCTGAAAGTCTTTGTTGATTTAAAATATGGGTTTCCCAAGTCCCACCCCCTTTTCTCTCTGTCATCATTTTTTGTGCCTGAGGTACAATTCCAAAACATCTGGAACATCACTTGAACACCATTGGCAGTAACAAAATCACCATCAGTCAATTGCAAAAGACACCTTTAATTGCAACAGGTTACGTCATTCAACAGTACCATTGATATTATTAAATATCATTCTGCCTAACCCAGATCCTCAGGAAGGACTGGATAAAAAAACAAAATCCAATATAAACATCTTGATGATTACATAACTAACATAATAAATTTATTAAATTTGTATGCATTGCAACTTTTGATGATTCTGGGTAGCTCCCAATGATCAAAGAAATTATAATAAAAATAAATAAAAGATAAAAATAAAAATTGCAAATGCAATGAAAAAAGGAATCTCATTCCCAGCAAGTAGCTATTTTGTACTCCAACATGAGATAGAATAGATGATAGACTTACGTGAGAAATAATAAACTAGATTTAATCTGAAGTTTAACTGATGTCGTATCTATCTAATTACCAAAATATTTCTCAGGCATAATAAAAATTGCCTGTGGTCAGAGTTATTTCTGATTAGAGTAGCATATAAGCCCCGCAAACAAATAAATACATTTCCAGATTGTCCTAGGTGATCTGTGAGTTGTACAATATTGGTTATTTATAGTAACATGTTGCATTAATGTTTCACATTTCAAAAGCTAAGAAAATCAATATGGATTTTTGCAGATAATGTTTAAAGCAATGTCAGCAACTTGTAATTCTATTATCAAGTATAAATATAAGAATTTCAGCTTTTACAAAAGTTATAAAAGGATGGATGATACATGTAACTGAACAAATATGATTATGATATATGTTCACTTCAAAATAACACTATTTACTTTCATGATATTAACCTTTTTAGTTATTTTATTTCTATTAGATATAATCAGAAAAATCCCTCCCTCCTCCCTCCCTCTCTTCCTTCTGGAAACCAGGAATATCTGCCTCAACTGATGAATCCCTTTAAGGGATCCTGAAAAAGAATTAATGTAAAGTTTGCTATGTGCTTCCAGCTATATGGTAGCAACTAGAATTTGATCTCAGGGAGTTAAGATCTGGTTATAACTGAATAGATGTTCAGCTAAAAACATCAAAACTGCAGGCAAGATTGGAAATTGAAGTAACAACTCAGGAAAGGGCAGTGACCAATTATTTATGTACTGTTGCCAAAAAACCACTCAACTGAAAGGAGATCTTACCTCAAGTTACACTTTCCTACAACAGTTGTCCCTGTGCAGTATTCTAGTCTTTTTTGTTTCAGAATTCTTTCCTGTAGCTGAACTTCTAGGAAGTCAGAATGACATGAATACTTTAGGTTTTCTTGCCCAGCAAGGCAGGCATTCTCCCACTCTACCACACACTGTTGGTGGTATTGTACAAACATAGAGCTGTAGGTAGTTTTGTTACCAACCTGCCTTTTACGTGAGAAAGATTTTAGGGAGAGATTCCCTAAAACAATACGTTCAAATAAGGAATTATTCTAAAGACGAGTTTATTTAGGAAAACTGATAAAACAAAGGAGGTAATAATCTTATTGAGAATTTTTAAAAAAAAACACCAATAAAATCAGTCTAGCAACCTCTATTGCCAGTGGACTGGTTAAGAAGAAACTTGTAATTCAAAATATATGTACATTACACTGTGGAAATATCTAACAGAGACCACTGTTTAGATTCAGTTACGAAGGTACATACACCTGCTATATTTGTAGAAAAGCTGGTCTCTTAGCGCTGCTTTGCTCATGCTAATATATAACTTTATCATCTTAATTATCATACTACAAGTATCCTTGAACTCTAATGGAAAAGGACAGTTCAACTGGGCAAAACATTGTTTCAAAGTAGGTTTGCTTTTTTTAAAAAAGTAAGATGTAGCACATTGAAATTTCCTGCAAAATGCCATCTTAGAACATCTGTTATTATAAATTTTGCCCTAGGATTCAGATTTGGTGATGATTGTTTTATAGGAAAACTGAACTAAATTAAAACATATAAGGAACAGTTGCTGGAATTGGGTATGTCTAGTTTAATGAAGAGAAGGACGAAGGGTGACATGATAGCAGTGTTCTAATATTCCAGAGGGAGTCAAGCTATTTTCCAAAGCACCTGAAGGCAGGACAAGAAGCAATGGATAGAAACTAACCAAAGACAGAAGCAACCTAGGACTAAGGAGAAATTTCCTGACAGTTAGAACAATTAATCAGTGAAACAACCTGCTTCCAGAAGCTGTGGAAGATTTTAAGAAGAGACTGGACAGACATTTGTCTGAAATGATAAAGGGTTTCCTGCCTGAGCAGAGGGTTGGACTAGATGACCTCCAAAGTCCCTTCCAACATCATCATCACTATTATTATTGTTATTGTTATTATACCAAGTATTGCTCCTTAAAGTAAAGCAAGGCACAGTGCAAAGAGAAGGACACTTAGAATATTTTAAGGTGCATGATTAAGATAAAAATCATCCATCATTTTTCAACTCCCAAAGGCCTCATATTATGGTGGTGGAATTGGTGGTAGAATTGCCAATTTCTTGCAATAATAATAAATGCATTCAAAATAGGTATATTTAAATCTCTGCAGCACTTAAAAATTGTTTTGTACCTATCCTATCCCAACTTATGAAAGAATAAAAAATGACCCACTATTTTTAGATAAAATTCCCAAGTTATCAGGTCCTTCAGAGGTCTAAAAAATGTCATAAAATATCTACTTCCAAACATTGCCTAATCATTCAAAAAGCAAGCAATTACAGAAAAAAACCTATGTTAACTCTCTTGTTTTAAACAAAATAGTTGCCATTTGGTATGCCAAGTATATAAGCTTATATTATAAAGCATAGATTACATGGGGTATATTTTAAAGATAAAACTTTATAAAAGTCATTTAAGCTGATCAGATTTCTTGGCTACGAGAATGTTTCTTTATGAAAGCAGTAATAATAAAAGTTTATGGGAAAAGGAGGATATAAAATATCATAAGTGAAAGAACATTGGCAAGAGCACAACTTTTTCCAAAGCCCTCATCATTTCTTAAAGCTATGATGGAAGTTCAACCCTGTTAACTTGAATGTCTCACTTGGCCTCTGGAAGTGTAAACTGCAAAATCTATTATTGGAGTAGAAGGAACAATGGTGTATCCATTAGCAGGACAGCTCCAGTGAGAGAGTTGAACAAATAGTTTAACAGACATAGTATCCAGCGCTTATGCCTGTAGGTGTGCTATGAAGCTTAAATGTCTATAGTACTAAAATTTTGAAATAAAGAATCTTTTATGCCATATCATTAACTCAGTCAGTGCACAACAGTCTGATCCTGATCTATATGAAGGATCCTGTTCATTTATGCATGAAAAGGAAGTGATTTATAAGATCAGTTTTTGACCAGATAAGGAAGATATGAAATACATTAATGCTCAGTTTCCATTTCAGAACTGTTTATGTTGAAAACAGAGGAGAAACTAGAGGAAAATAATGTGTGCTTCTTTTTCACATATGCATCTGAGCATGATACACTAATGACATTTTAATGTATTTTAAGTTCATGCCTGTTTCTTGTTTCCTTATTTTCTTTTACACTGAAAAAATACAAAATAATTCTGCAATTATTTCAAATTTTGCAAGCAGACAAAACATTTTATTTTAATTTCAGTGTGGCTACAAAACTGTGTAAGATAAAGTTGGAACTAATTGTTAAATCCTAGAGATAATTTTTATGGAAGAAATGAGCAAAAATTATTTTTATACCTGGATTAGGAAAATGCTTTCAGAACTAATTCATTTCAGAAAAGATAACTTTTGACAAAGGAACTGTTTTAGCAAAGAAACTGTTTTCTAATTATAAATTCCCAGGAAAAGTAAAGCACAAGAATCCAAAATCATTTATATTGTTTTACATTGCTTTGTAGAAGCTTGTGAAACTTCAGACCATTTGTATGTCTGTTTCTTTCTTCTTATACAAGGAAAAAATTAGTACTTAAGCATCAAGTAATACACAGCTGATATTTGCTGGCAGAGAGATCGCAACCCTTGCAGAGGGATTTATTGAGTAAATGAGCATTCACGTTTTGCCTACAAAAATGAAATTTGCATCAAGATTTGTCATTGCAGCACTGATTTTGCAGTTCACGCTAAATAAATAAATGTGCCACTGAAAGCTACACATTTGCATGCCTGCAACAGAGAAAGAGAGAGAGAGAGAGAGAGAGAGAGAGAGAGAGAGAGAGAGAGAGAGAGAGAGAGAGAGAGAGAGAGACCTATGTAACCAGTTTTTGAAAAATAGTTTAAATTTGCAAATATACCTGTCTTACTTCTTAACAATGTATACAAATTAATATAATATTGACTCTCATTATAACAACCAAAGGAGAAGAGAAGAGAAGAGAAGAGAAGAGAAGAGAAGAGAAGAGAAGAGAAGAGAAGAGAAGAGAAGAGAAGAGAAGGGGAGAGGAGAGGAGAGAAGAGAAGAGAAGAGAAGAGGAGAGGAGAGGAGAGGAGAGGAGAGGAGAGGAGAGGAGAGGAGAGGAGAGGAGAGAAGAGAAGAGAAGAGAAGAGAAGAGAAGAGAAGAGAAGAGAAGAGAAGAGGAGGGGAGGGGAGAGAAGAGAAGAGAAGAGAAGAGAAGAGGAGGGGAGGGGAGGGGAGGGGAGGGGAGAGGAGAGGAGAGGAGAGGAGAGGAGAGGAGAGGAGAGGAGAGGAGAGGAGAGGAGAGGAGAGGAGGGGAGGGGAGGGGAGAGAAGAGAAGAGAAGAGAAGAGAAGAGAAGAGAAGAGAAGAGAAGAGAAGAGAAGAGAAGAGAAGAGAAGAGAAGAGAAGAGAAGAGAAGATAGAAAAGAAAAGAGTATTTACTAGAAATGTCCCAAACAGGAATATTAAGGATACGGAAATATCCATATTTCCAAGATTTTGCTACTGAGCTAAACCGTAAAACCTCACATTGCATTATAAACTTAGCTATTACAAAAAAGAAAAGAAAAGACATACTAGAAGTGCTATGAAGTGGTGAAAGATAGTGGAAGTGTCTAGATGAGATGATTCTCTGAAAACTGATAAAGTTAGAACTTCACTGTAGGACAGAAAACTAGGAACTTTGATTATTTATCGCAGAGGTATAAATAATATCAACATAATGGCATATGGCAAAAGAATAGAAAATAAACTAAGCTCTATACCAATATTACTCTTGACCACAATGTCATACTTTTCCTAGGAGAATGGAAACAAGTTCTGTTTTATTATTAGGCATATTACAATTTAAGTGCTTAAATAAAGTAAAGCTGTATATCCTTATTCAAAAAAAATAAGAAAACAAAGTTGAGCAACACATTTTTGTTTGTTTTGTTTTGTTTTTGCTGTATCACACATATAGAATTTTTAGAAAATAGAATGGGATAGAGAAATAGAGCATTATTGCATCATAAACACATAATTTTCATAAGGGAGACTCCATAAAATGATTAAATTCTATCTTAAATTACATAGTTTCCTTGCAGTGTAAAACAATCAGATTGAAAACAATGTGTATTCTTTAATGAGAACTATGACAGAGATAATGCAACTACAGGGACACATTTATTAATTGGAATTACTTACCCATGTAATCTTCACAGTTTTCAAATAGTCATAAACTGGTTTCTCTTTGGTAACTGACCCTAATAAAAAGTAGAGCTTTTAAACTATCAGGTCTTAACTGCTAGAGAATACTATTCTTGAAGGACTTTTCTTATTTTATTAATCTGGTTTGTGCATGTAATATTTGTTTCCTCACACCTTTCTCAAAATCTGACAACTTTCAGGCTGAAGATTAAAGACAAAGCTTTCTTTATTCTGTTGCTGCTCCTTTAAAACATTGTAGATATTTCTCTTTTCGTTGAAAGTCCAAGTTAGTTAATGAATGCATAGCGAGATATATAAATGATAGATAAATAGACAAAGACATAAAAATAAGAGATAATTTTAAGCAAAAACTGAAGCAGTGTAATATATTATAACTGACTATTATTATTTTGTAATACTTTATACTTATTTACAGGGATTGTATTTTATTTTTAAACAAGGAACTTGGGAATCATATCAAGAACTACTTTCTAATATTACAAAAAAAAACCTTTTAATGTAAACTTTTGTCAATTTTCCAGAGTTTGGTCTATTAGAGGTTTCTATAATTAATGCAGGACAGGATCCAAGGAACTGTCAAAATTGTTTCATGAGCCCAAGTGAGGTTTTGGAGACCTTTCCCATGAGCAACAGCTGCATGGATTCTTGATTTTTATATCTCAAAAAGTTCAAAATATTTCTTCCATTATGGATTGAAGGCTTGTTTTTCAAACATAAAGAGATATTCCACTGGACTAGCATTAGTCTTCTTGCTGACCTACACAAACTACCAGACCTGCAGATTTCAGTAGTGGGTTAAACCTATTCATAAGCTCCTGGGACACAACATGAAGGGTGCAGAATAAACTGCAGATAAACAGGTTTACCATGGAAGACAATCAGCAAATCCCATGTCCTTTTTGATCAATAATGAGGAAAAAAATAGAAGTATAGTATTCTAGAAAGAGTACAGAGAAGAGCAACAAAGATGATTAGGGGACTGAAGTCTAAAAAATATAAGGAATGGTTGCTGGAATTGGGAATGTCTAGTTTAATGAAGAAAAGGATGAGGGGTGACATGATAGCAGTGTTCCAATATCTCAGGGGTTGCCACAAAGAAGAGGGAGTCAAGCTATTCTCTAAAGCAGACATGTCAAACACAAGGGGGCTGGATCCGGCCCGCGAAGTGGTTTCATGTGGCCCGCAAAGCCATCCTGGAAACAGTGAGGGAATGGCCCCCACTGCCTTGGCCCTGGCCCAGAGACCCTCCTTCTGCCAGAGACCCTCAGATCAGTCCCACTCCTGCCCAGGCCCCCATAGGCACCCTTGATGCCAACGATGTAGAGCTGCACACGCCCACCCAGTAGGCCATACGCACTCTAGCCACGCCCACCCAGTAGGCCACACCCACCCAGTAGGCCACGCCCACCCGGCCCCTTGAGGGCAACTGCAATGCTGATGTGGCCCTCAATGAAATTGAGTTTGACACCCCTGCTCTAAAGCATCTAAAGGTAAGACAAGAAGCAATGGATGGAAACTACTCAAAGAGAAAAGCAGCCTAGAATTAAGGAGAAATTTCCTGACAGTTAGAACAATTAATCAGTGGAACAACCTGCCTCCAGAAGCTGTGAATGCTCCAACACTGGAAGTTTTTAAGAAGAGACTGGACAACAGTTTGTCTGAAATGGTATAGGGTTTCCTGCCTGAGCAGGCAGTTGGACTAGATGACCTCCAAGGTTCTTTCCAACATTATTATTATTATTATTATTATTATTATTATTATTATTATTATTATTATTATTATTATTATTAATAATAATAATAATAATAATAATAATACTTTTATTTTATTATTAAACGTGAACCTCAGTCAACTGAACATTCAAATTGACTGGCACTAATGGTTGACAAGGGTTGCTGCCAACATCCTAGGTATAAACCAGGTATCTCCTTAAAATGTAAGTTGTTCCCAGTAGCACAGTGTTTTGTAGCTTTGCTGGAGTTATTGCAGGAAGCTGCAATTTCTTGATGTATTTTGCAAAGTTTTTGGACATAGTTCCCAGTGCCCTGATGACAATGGGTATCACTGTTACATGTTTCATCCATAATCGCACAGTTTCTGTGGCCAGGTCGTGGTACTTAATAATTTTTTTCAGTTCTTTTTCTTCGACTCTGGCATCTCCTGGTACAGCAATATCAATCAACTGTATGCTTTGGTTCTCTATGACTGCGATATCTGGCGTGTTGTGTTCCAAATGGTGATCTGTTTGTATTCAGAAGTCCCACAAGATCTTCACCTTCTCATTCTCGACAACTTTTTCCACCCTATGTTCCCATGACTTTTCGGACACAGGCCAGTCATATTTTTTACACAATGCCCATTGGATTAGTTTAGCAACTTGGTCATGTCTAGCTTTGTAATCAGTTTGCGCATTTTGGCTGCACTCACATATTAAATGTGTTCAGTTTTTTAAAAGGCCTCTTGTATCCTGAAATATTTTGAGGCCATTCTGAAGGTAGATTTCTGAAAGAAAAAGAACAATGTTTGTTACTGTGTCAGAATTGTTTGTGATCTCTGCAAGACAATAGGTGGTTCTTCAACCTGTTGGGTATTAAATATGCCAATTTATATTTTCCTAACTGAATATTGATTTTGCAGAGAGAAGTTGGGGTCTTTATCATAAAGTAGCAGAAGGAAGACATACTGCAAAAAGCCATCAGCCTAATGAGGCAAGAAGCATTAGCTCTAACTTATAGTAACAAAATTTTGCAAGTTTGGAAATATCTCTACTTCCCCCACCTTGTCTTTGCAATCCAAAAAAGCTAGGGAGGGTCCCTTTTGAGGCATTTGCCATACCCCCATTCCTTCAGTAGTGCAGCTGCCTCTTATCTGACTGTTGCCTAGTCTATGGCTCTTCTTCCTGTCTCTAAAATTATTCCCATATACTAATAAAAAACAGGGGTATAAATTGAACTCTCTAGACCCTAAGACTCCGCCCCCCCAACATTCCAACTTTTGTAATCAATTAAAGAGATAACAGTGATATTCCAGGGAGCATATCTCTTCTGGTTCCTGGGGTTGCTTTTAAAAGAAATGCCACAATGGCAACTTTGGGCACTCACTTGGGAATAGAGGGACACTAGCAGTTTCTATCATCTCTTCTATCATTTGTTTACATTTGTGTACATGCACAGCTAATACTTTTGCTGGGACTATTAGGGACACAAAGAGGCTGTATGTGGCACACAAGTGCAGAAATTTGGGGGCACCCTTTCAAGCAGACATGGGATAAGCCTTGCAAAGGATGAGACTGCTTAAAGCTTCAAAGAAAAGTGTTTTTCAGGGCTATAAAATATAAGTGAGAAGCCTAAAACATAGGTTCTTTTTTAAAAAAAAATCCCATTTATATCCCGCCCTTCTCCGAAGACTCAGGGCGGCTTACAATCTAAGAAGCACAAATCAATGGGCTTAGCACATTGAACCTAAGACCATTTTCCACACTGAATCATACAACATTTCAGTGTTTTTTTAGGTTTTTCCAGGGAGCCTTTGCAGGATGCTTCTGTATGAGATTAGTATTCTGCTGGGAAGATGAGACTAAAACACAAACATGTATGGCATACAATGTGTATTACAGCCTTTTTGAACATTTATCTATCCAGATTTCATAGTACAAATCTCAATATTCCTGAGCACTAAGATCATACATAGTCTGATGATTTAGTAATATTTATATTAATATTATTACATCATTGTAATAAGTTAATATGAGCAAAGTTTGTATTATTGCTCCAATACTAGATAATTCTATGAATCATTAATGTAGATACAGATGTAATTTTCTCCTCAATAAGCTTCTCAGAATGATCTTAAACCACAATGTAGTGTTCTAAGACATTATGGGCTTAGAAAACTGAAGAGTTTCATCAGGCAGAAGTTGTGAGAACTTAAATGACAGTCCCCCCATTTATTGAAATTCTTCTGACTCCCGAAAATTAACAAGGAGTTAATTCTCCTAGTTAATGGACCATAATTGGGATGATAAGGGCTAGGAGCATTTCAATCTAGTATTAAACCAATTATCTTAGTGTATTAATGTTTGCTAAACAATCCAATATGAAGGCTTATAAATCAGTAGGAATAGGAATGAAGTTCCTTGTGTGCATAATTATAGCCCTATTTTATAGATAATTCAGCTTACTAAGAGGCCATAATTCAATACATTAGCAAATTTCAACTATTTGAAATAATGGCATTTAAATATAGTTAAATTATAGTCTACTCATCTCCTTACTCGTATATGCAGTATGATTTAGTTGCCATTTCCATGAATTCTTATAGTATTTCAATTATTGAAAACACAAAACTCAATCTGATTTGAACAGGGAATGTACAGAATAGGGAAGCAACTGGATAGTTTACTAAAGATAGGAAAGGACATTTTCAGGATAAATCCTGTATTAAAATGCTTTTGCTGTTAAATCAGTTGTTTTTAACTGACTGAATTACCTTTGCTACTGAAGGATATTTAACAAGTTGTTGTTAGTTGCAAAGTCGTGTCCAACCCATCGTGACCTCATGGACAACGTTCCTCCAGGCCTTACTGTCCTCTACCATCTTTTGGAGTCCATTTAAGCTCAGACCTACTGCTTCAGTGACTCCATCCAGCCACCTCATTCTCTGTCGTCCCCTTCTTCTCTTGCCCTCAACCTTTCCCAGCATTAGGCTCTTCTCCAGTGAGTTCTTCCTTCTCATTAGGTGGCCAAAGTATTTGAGTTTCAACTTCAGGATCTGGTCTTCTAAAGAGCAGTCAGGGTTGAGCTCCTGTAGGACTGACCGGTTTGATCGTCTTGCATTCCAAGCGACTTGCAGGAGTCTTCTCCAGCACCATAGTTCAAAGGCTTCAATTCTTTGGCGCTCAGCCTTTCTTATGGTCCAATATTTAACTTAGGGGTTAGTAATATTTCCTAAAGACTGCCTTCATTTATTGATAATTCATCTTCATCAACAGTACTCAAAGAGAGGGAACTCTATGAGAGAAAAGCCTCACATAGTCCCTCTTCTTGGAAATGCACATTATAAAAAGTAAAACTCAAGTTAATTCTATTCATTTTTCTTAACTATTATATAGCTTCACTAGAGCACTCTTAATTCCTGACATATTTTTCAAAATACAGTCAAAGTGATCTCTGCTTTCAGAAATGAAAAACACTATGAATTCTGAACAGATTTATTATTGCTATCAGCCTTAAATTCTTCAACAGGAATATTGAGCCTTTGGCATTTAATTCCTGAATTAAGAGGCATCTTCAAACGGTTTTTAAATAGCTGGGTCTGTCTCTTTAAATCAGCTCTATGAAAATGGAAAAGTAGGAAGCTTTATTAACCCTTTCATGGTCTATTGTCTGTAAGCTACAAATCTTGTAAAGTCATGGGGGTCTAAACTGACAAATTACTCTCCTGGGCAGTAGATCAATTCCTATGCCTTGATCTGAGCATCTTAAGTCATTCCTCATCTGTTTTTCTTCTTAACTGATAGTGTTGAAAAATTAAAGGTGGGTCAGAAGAAATTACTGCCACCAGTTGCAGTCAGGAGCCCTAGCTTCCTATCTCCAGGGAGCTGCATATATAGCCTGCTCAATCTGATTCATGAGTGGTCAACATCATAGATATTGAAGGTGCCTGCAGTGCTGCCCAATACGTTGGACACTAAATACAAGTTGGAGTAGTGCCCCATCTTGTGGAAATTGCACAGGAATTTCCTCCAGAAATTATGTCACAATTATATTCCATATTTTAAGAGGCAAAGTTCAAAGACTCTTAACAACATAGTGTTTTATTTCAGCAATATTACTGGCACATCACATTAGTTGATTATTAAGTTGATTAGTAACATAACATTAAGTCCTATTATACATTATTGAAACTGGAGAGAGCTGCAACTCTTTCAGTCTCCACTGACATTTATGATTGTAGTAATTAGTAGCATATAACAATTACAGCATAATCCCTTATTGTATATGTATATGTATCAGTTTTATTGAAGAAACTGTATGAATCAAATTTACTCTAAACTATAAGGACAACTATGAGCTATATAAATTAATAATATTCTTTAAGGCCATCTACATTCAACAGAATTTATTTCACAGATACTCAAAGTTTACTCTGAATACAACATGAAAATGGCACTAAATTCTTAGTTTGGAGCTATGCTTTATTTCAGCATGGCCCTTTTTGTTTATTTTAGTTTCTGATTTGATGTGGGTTGCAAATAAAATTAAAAGACTAAAATTGCCATAGGGGAATTACTTTCCCCTGAATAGAACCCCCAAAAGTCAGTTTTAAGTGAGTTCCCTAGGGCTGTCAAAAATAGTTTTCCGGCAAGAATAAGCATGAAAGTGTGTATTCATAATGTTGACCTATACTCTTAAATAACAGATAGATGTTTAAAAATGACTTTTAAACTGTGTGCATGTTGTTCTATTAGATTTCTAAACATGTAAGTTTTCAGTTAGAGGAATACTCAGGGCTTTTTTTCTCATAGAATGCTCAGAACGGAGTTCCGGCACCTTTTTGGGATGGAACCTTGTAGGGTAGGCAAGGCGGGTTGTATGACATGTGTGAGTTCCGGCACCTTTTTCTTTTACAAAAAAAGCACTGGGAATACTGAATTTTTTTCTTGATTATATGTATTTTGCTTTGTTGTAAACATTAAATTCTTTTTATACTTGCAATGAAGTACTGAGGGCTACACTGAGAATGAATTTATATTTTCTTTAAGACTGTTTATTTTCCTTTGGATCAGTGGTCTTGTCATGATAATTAACTTTTTTCCCCAGTGATCTAGAGGTTAGTTCTGTGTGCTAATCAGCTCATCAACATGCATTATATTAAATCCAAAGAACACAGAAAATTGTCCTTCTGTTCATAGTCTTGATTATCAAAAATTTCTTACATCCATTATCTAGTTTTGTTTTTATTTTAACCATAAATCTTGCAAAAATAATTTTACTTCTACTTAGATGAATATGAATGCTAATATTCTAGCTAATATCATTTTTCATTTTGTTGTACAAGTATTCAGTAATTATTTTCAGACAATTTGCAAATGATGCTGTTGCTAAAAAGAAGGAGCTAACTTTCTTTTTGTGAGTTGAATTTAGTGAGCTCTAATCATTAGAGGATGATTAAGGTGTAGACTTTTGTGTTTCTTTAATACGTTTACTTGTTTTATGTTGTTTTATAATTACTGTTTTTAATCTTTTTGCAAGCCACTCAAAGTTGTTTAAGATGGGTGGCCATCTAAATCTTTTAAACAAATAAAATGAAATAAAATAAATAAAATAAAATCTGCTGATTAAATTAAAATGCATGATCCTTAGGAATAAAAAAAACACATTAAGCTGTGTCTCCTGCTTTAGATATTTTATATGAAGAAGAGTTTTTGAAAACTTAAAGAACTGCACACTGCTTTTAGGCTTAATAAATATATTCTCATGTTTTTGCTTCTGGATTTGCTTAAAATAAGACTTTGGTATTAATGTTCCGTTTTAAGTACTGTAATAAAAATCCTTGAAAGATCAAAAGAACATGAAGATAGTTTCTTCATTTATAAATATGTACAAGTGTCTCCACCTATTATTCTTGTTGTTAGTTGCGAACTCGTGTCCGATCCATCATGACCCCATGGACAATGTTCCTCCAGATCTTCCTGTCCTCTACCATATTCTGGAGTCCATTTAAGCTCACACCTACTGCTTCAGTGACTCCATCCAGCCACCTCATTCTCTGTCATCCCCTTCTTCTATTGCCCTCAACCTTTCCCAGCATTAGGCTCTTCTCCTTCTCATTAGGTGGCCAAAGTATTTGAGTTTCAACTTCAGGATCTGGCCTATTAAAGAGCAGTCAGGGTTGATCTCCTCTAGGACTGACCAGTTTGATCGCCTTGCAGTCCAAGGGACTCACAGGAGTCTTCTCCAGCACCATAGTTCAAAGGCCTCAATTCTTTGGCACTCAGCCTTTCTTATGGTCCAACTTTCACTGTCATACATTACAAATGGGAAGACCATAGCCTTGATTATATGCACTTTTGTTGGCAGGGTGATGTCTCTGCTTTTTAGTGTGCTGTCTAGATTTGCCATGGCTTTCCTCCCCAGGAGCAAGCGTCTTTTAATTTCTTGGCTGCAGTCCCCATCTGTGGTGATCTTGGAGCCCAGGAAAATAAAATCTGTCACTACCTCCATTTCTTCCCCATCTATTTGCCAGGAATTGAGAGGGCCGGATGCCATGATCTTGGTTTTCTTAATGTTAAGTTTCAACCCAACTTTTGCACTCTCCTTCACCCACAACAAGAGGCTCTTTAGTTCCTCTTCACTTTCTGCCATTAGAGTGGTATCATCTGCATATCTTAGGTTGTTGATATTTCTCCCAGCAATCTTAATTCCAACTTTTGATTCATCTAGCTCTGCCTTTCTCATGATGTGCTCTGCATATAAGTTAAACAGGCAGGGCAACAGTATACTGCCTTTGCTGGACTCCTTTCCCAATTTTGAACCAATCAGTGGTTCTGTGTCCAGTTTTCACTGTTGCTTCTTGACCCGTGTATAGATTTCTCAAGAGACAAATAAGATGGTTGGGTACTCCCATCTCTCTAAGAACTTGTCACAGTTTGTTGTGATCCACACAATCAAATGCTTTAGCATAGTCAACGAAGCAGAAGTAGATGTTTTTCTGGAACTCCATATCTTTCTCCATGATCCAGTGTATGCAGGCAATTTATTTATTTATTTTATTTATTTAGTTGCATTTGTATACCGCCCTTTCCCTGAGGACTCAGGGCGGTTTACAGGGAATTAAAAAATCCAACATACAAAAGTTAAAACCATATTAAAAATATTAAATTGACCCTGTGCACAATTAAAACCCCAATTAAAAATTTCTCCTCAGCCTGGGCCCGAGAGCTCAAAGAGCCAGGTCTTCAGGCCCCGGCGGAATGATCGGAGGTCGGGGGCAGTTCTCAGCTCCACCGGCAGCTGGTTCCAGAGGGCAGGCGCTCCCACTGAGAAGGCCCTATCCCTGGGTGTCACCCGCCGGCAATCTCTCACCGGCGGAACCCTGAGCAGACCCTCCCTGTGGGAGCGCACTGGGCGAAGGGCGTTTGATGCCGGCAGCAGGTGTTCCCTCAAATAACCCGGACCCAGGCCATGTAGGGCTTTATAGGTAATAACCAGCACCTTGAATTTCACCCGGAGGGCAACCGGAAGCCAATGCAGCTCGCGGAGTAGAGGTGTTACATGGGAGTATCGGGAAACCCCCATTACAACTCGCGCGGTCGCATTCTGCACCAGTTGAAGCCTCCGAGTGGTCTTCAAGGGCAGCCCCATGTAGAGAGCGTTACAGTAGTCCAAACGGGAGGTCACAAGCGCATGAGTGACTGTGCGTAGGGCGTCTCGGTCCAGATAGGTACGCAACTGGCGCACCAGGCGAACCTGTGCAAAAGCCCCCCTGGTCACGGCTCCTATGTGATCTTCAAAATTGAGCCGTGAATCCAGGAGGACGCCCAAGTTGCGAGCCCTATCAACGGGGGGTAACACCTCACCCCCCATCATTAGAGGTGGAATAACTTGGTTAACCCGAGACGCCGATATGCACAGCCACTCAGTCTTGGCGGGATTGAGACGAAGCCTGTTTCTCCCCATCCAGACCTGAACCGCCTCCAAGCACCGGGACATCACGGAGAGGGCATCACTGGGTTGGTTCGGGGTGGAAAGAAAAAGTTGGGTATCATCAGCGTACTGGTGATACCCCACCCCAAAACCACGAATGATCTCGCCCAGCGGCTTCATATAGATGTTGAACAGGAGAGGCGAGAGAACCGACCCCTGAGGGACTCCACAAATGAGAGACCTCGGGGCGGATCTCTGCCCTCCTGTCAACACCGACTGCGAGCGGCCCTGGAGGTAGGAGGAGAACCACCGTAGAACGGTGCCTCCCACTCCCAACCCCCTGAGACGCCGCAGCAGGATACCATGGTCGATGGTATCGAAAGCCGCTGAGAGATCTAATAGGACCAGGACAGAGGAGCAACCCCTGTCCCTAGCCCTCCAGAGATCATTCACCAGCGCGACCAATGCCGTCTCCGTGCTGTGTCCGGGCCTGAAGCCCGATTGGTACGGGTCCAGATAATCAGTTTCCTCCAGGAACAGAGGGAGCTGATGCGCCACCACACTCTCAACAACCTTCGCCAGAAAGCGAAGGTTGGAGACTGGACGATAGTTGTTTAAAACAGCCGGGTCCAAAGCAGGCTTCTTGAGGAGGGGTCTCACCACCGCCTCCTTCAAGGCGGCAGGGAAGACACCCTCCTTCAAAGAAGCAGTTATTACTGCATGGAACCAGCCTCGTGTTCCCTCCCGAGCCGCATAAGCTAGCCAGGAGGGGCACGGATCCAACAAACAGGTGGTGGAGCTCAGTCTCCCCATGATCCTGTCCACATCATCAGGGGAAACAGGGTCGAACTCAGTCCAGATAACATGCTCAAGACCGCCTGATTCCTCCACATCAGACTCTGCCCAGTCAGAGTCCAAGCCGGTCCGGATCCGAGCGATTTTGTCCGTCAGATGATGACTGAACTCCTCGGCTCGTCCCTGCAAGGGATCCTCCCTCACCTCCTGGTTAAGGAGGGAGCGAGTCACCCTAAACAGGGCGGCCGGGCGATTATCTGCGGACGCGACAAGGGCGGCAAAGTAGTTAGACTTCGCCGTCCTTATCGCCGCAAGATAAGACCTTATAAAGGTTCTTAACTGCAATCGGTCGGATTCGGATCGGCTGGATCTCCAACCGCTCTCTAGACCTCGTCTCCGACGCTTCATCTCCCGGAGCTCCACCGAGAACCATGGAGCCCAACGGGATCTGCGCCGAGTCAGAGGTCGCATGGGTACAACACAGTCGAGTGCCCTGGTGGCAGCCGTTTCCCAGGCCTCCACCAGAGCCTCGACTGGGCTGTGGGTAAGGGTGATAGGTATCGGCCCAAGCGCCCTCTGGAACCGGTCCGGGTCCATTAGGCGCCTGGGGCGGAACCACCTGGTCGGTTCCGCCGCCCAGCGGCGGGGGATGGCATGACGGAAAACCAGCCTCAGGAGGTAATGATCTGACCATGACAGAGGGGTGATGGACGGAGAACCCCCTCCCAGATCATCCAACCACTGTCCAGACAGGAACACCAGGTCGAGAGTATGATCTCTAGTTTCTCTGCCTCTTTGAAATCCTGCCTGTACTTCTGGTAATTTTCGATCCACATACTGCTGGAGTCTAGCTTGTAGGATTTTAAGCATAACTTTACTAGCATGTGAAATGAGTGCAATGGTGCGATAGTTTGAACATTCTTTGGCACTGCCTTTCTTTGGAATTGGAATGTAAACTGATCTTTTCCAATCCTGTGGCCACTGTTGAGTTTTCCAAATTTGCTGGCAAATTGAGTGTAGCACGTTCACTGCATCGTCTTTTAAGATTTTGAATAACTCAGCTGGAATACTGTCATCTCCACTAGCTTTGTTGTTGCTCAGCTTTCCTAAGGCCCACTTCACTTCACATTCTAGGATGTCTAGCTTGAGGTCAGTGACCACCTCATCATGGTTATTAGGGACGTTAAGCTCATTTTTGTATAGTTCTTCTTTGTAATTTTTCCACCTCTTCTTAATCTCTTCTGCCTCTGTTAGGTCCCTGCCATTTTGGTCCTTTATCATGCCCATTTTTGCATGAAACGTTCCCTTCATTTCTCCAATTTTCTTGAAGAGATCTCTGATCCTCCCCATTACATTGTTTTCTTCTATTTCTTTGTACTGTTCATTTAAGAAGGCATTCTTATCTCTTCTAGCTGTTCTCTGGAATTCTGCATTCAATTGGATGTACCTTTCTTTTTCTCCCTTGCCTTTCACTTCCCTTCTTTCCTCAGCTATTTGCAAAGCTTCCTCAGACAGCCATTTTGCTTTCTTGCATTTCTTTTTCTTTGGGATGGTTTTAGTTGCTACCTCTTGTACAATGTTGTGAACCTCCGTCCATAGTTCTTCAGGCACTCTGTCTATCAGATCTAACTCCTTAAATCTATTTGTCACCTCTACTGTATATTTGTCAGGGATATGATTTAGTTCATACCTGAGAAGCCTAGTGCTTTTCCCTACTTTCTTCAGTTTAAGCCTAAATTTTGCAATGAGAAGCTCATGGTCAGAGCACAGTCAGCTCCTGGTCTTGTTTTTATTGACTGTATAGAGCTTCTCCATCTTTGGCTGCAGAGCACATAGTCAATCTGATTTCTTTGTTGACCGTCTGGTGATGTCCATGTGTAGAGCTGTCTGTTGGGTTGTTGGATAAGAGTTTTTTCTATGACCATCATATTCTCTTGACAAAATTCTATCAACCTGTGCCATCCTTCATTTTGTACTCCAAGGCCAAACTTGCCTGTTATTTTGGTTATCTTTTGGCTTCCTACTTTAGCATCCCAATCCCCCATGATAATAAGGACATCATTTTTTGGTGTTGATTCTATAAGGTGCTTTAGGGCTTCATAGAACTGGTCAATTTCATCCTCTTCAGCACTGGTGGTTGGGGCATAGACTTGTACTACTGTGATATTGAATGGTTTGCCTTGGATTCGAACTGAGATCATTCTGTCATTTTGGGGATTGTATCCCAGTATTGCTTTTCCTACTCTTTTATTGACTATGAAGGCTACTCCATTTCTTCTGATGGATTCTTGTCTGCAGTAGTATACCTGATGGTCAGCTGAATTAAATTCACTTATTCCTGTCCATTTCCTAAGATGTCGATGTTCAGTCTTGTCATTTCTTGTTTAACCACATCCAGCTTGCCTTGATTCATGGATCTTACATTCCAGGTTCCTATGGAGAAAAAACCTTTACAGCATCGGACTTTCCTTTCACCACCAGATACATCCACAGCTGAGCGTCCTTTTGGCTTTGGCCCAGTTGCTTCATTCTTTCTGGCGCTACTAGTACTAACCCTCTGCTCTTCCCCAGTAGCATATTGGACACCTTCTGACCTGAAGGGCTCATCTTCCAGTGTCATATCTTTTTGCCTTTTGGTACTGTCCATGGGGTTTCCATGGCAAAAATACTGTAGTGGGCTGCCATTTCCTTCTCCAGTGGATCACATTTTGTCAGAACTCTCTGCTATGACCTGTCCGTCTTGGGTGGCCCTGCATGGCATAGATCATACCTTCATTGAATTATGCAACCCCCTTCACCATGACAAGGCAGTAATCCATGAAGGGGCCACCTATGATTAGTGCACCCATATTTCATTTAGAAAGACATTTCTGTATTTCATTTCTGAATTTAGAACTCAAATGTTCTAATCTGATATTTTATTCAGCAATACATAGGGAAAATGATGGAAAGCTGAGGCTGAACTCAGGAGAAGATGAAGTAATGGCAGCAGTAGCCACTGTGGATAAATCACTACCATATCTTTTCCTTCTCATTTCCATTAGGTTTATTTTCTTCTTCTGTTTCTCAGTTCACCCACTCCCTCTCTTGTAAGAGGAATCAACAATCTTTGTAGTCTCTCTCTCCCTCCCCCCCAGAGGTTTCTTACAAGACATATAGCATGTTTCAGAAAGTAGTAGTCCTATTCCATAAACTGTTTTATATCACAGCTTTGCTATATTAATAGCTTTTGAACAATGTTTGATAGATTATATTATATGTAATGTATAGCTATATGTATTGCAACTTGGTAACTTCCCTTAGAAGACTTCTGCCAGTGTTGTACTGAGAACTGTACATTTTGTATGTCAAAAGATATTATATCATTTATTGTTAAAAGCATTTTTTGTTTAAGTTGAAATATTAGTTGAAATATTATATATGCTTATAATCCTACCTGATTTATCTGTCATGTAGCAATTATGGCTTCCTTCCTCAAAACAACATTTTATAAATAAATTACACAAAGTAGAAATAAAAAAGGTTAAAGACACATTACATTTTCCCATATAAATATTTAATTAATAAAATTTAATTTTTCTGCTGACTAAATTTGAGAAAAGTGATCATTATAGCCTCAGAGAATGCCATCAAAACAAAAACTTTTATATTTCTGTTAGGTTTCCATATTTCAGTGTATGAATCATGTATTATAAAAAAATCCTGGCAAGTGTGCTTGTGTGCGTGAGTATAGTTAGAATAGTTCATATATACAGAAGTATGTGTATTTTTTATAAATATTTATATTTTAGGAAATTAAAATAACAGCTGTATTTCAGACCTAAATAAAGACTAAATTATGACGTGAATCATAATGATACGGAATTCTGAATCACTCCATCAGAATTGCTAAGCACATTGGTTTGTGCTTAAATTGTAAGCCGCCCTGAGTCTTCGGAGAAGGGCGGGATATAAATGGGATTAAAAATAGATGGATCTAATCAGTGGTCGGATTCAGCCAGTTTGTGCCACTTTGGCAGAACCAGTAATTTTTTGTTGCCCAGGCACAAAATGGACTTCCGGAAGCGGCATCCACATAGAGAATCAGTTGTTAACATATTTGAATCCCACTACGGGGTCTAATACATTCTCTTCTGATTCAAAACTCTCCATGAAGCCCCAGACAAGGTCTATTTTTTCTAGAATTCTGGAAAAGAGAGACTTTTGAATAATTTATATAAAATACTACAGTATGCTGGGAAATGCAAGGAAATATTACATATTGTGTCCACAAGACCTGTTCTTAAATGAGAATACTTTGACTATTAATGTTTACCTCAATCACAGTGTCTTCTTGGGGGGACAGTGGTAGGCAAAAATCTTTAGTTGCATTATCAACATCTCAACAATGTTAAGTCTCCCATCCTTAATACCATGGTATTTTGTAGATTGTTTAGATTAACTGATTGGTTTAATAAATGCTTTATTTTATGAAAGTTACAGTGAATTAATATTTTATACATCTATTCATTTCATAATACTCTGCATTATGTTTAGGAAAAAGGCATCATTGCTTATGACCATCCTTTTCTGTTATAAATATCATTAATTTATCATTTTGAAATTCACTGCAGACATTAACTTCTTCGAATGTTTCAAGGACTTATGATGGGTCCTTGGCATTCCAGATATTACATTACATCACTGTGGTCATGTGATTGCAATTTCCTGCATTCTCTGACAGCTTCCTATAAGTAAAGTCAATGGTTAAGCTGGCAGAAAGTCACAAATCATGGCCCCAGGAAGTTTTTGCTTAATGAATACTGCATAACAATGACATCTGGAAGTGTCATTGCTAAGTAACACAGTCATGTGACATTGTGCTTTACAACTGCATTGCTTAGTGGTGGCATCTGGTTCTGTTGAAAAACAAATGTAGTTTAATAAACAAAATTTGTCCAATTTTAGAAAATAGATGGGCAAAGTTCTGGAGACTGCAGTGAAATCCAGTGTGGATAATTTTCTTTCTAGAGCAGCAGAACCTGCCCTCAAAGTATTGTGTGAGCTCTAGATACCTCTTTCATGTTGCAATTTAAAAGTGCTCCTTCGTTTTTATTTTATTTTTTTAATCCCATTTATATCCTGCCCTTCCCCGAAGACTCAGGGAGGCTTACAATTTAAGCACATCATTTGCATAAAGATGTTTTTTCTTTTCTCTATTACTTTTCTAAAGAACTGCCTGTTTTTATTGCTATTAATGTGTCAATAAATAAATAACTTTCTGGTAGCTCTAAATACCTGTGTTTATTGTAACTATAATAGGGGGAGATCCTTCTCTGTGGGCGCCCCGGAGCTATGGAATCAGCTACCGGTTGAGCTCCGGACGGCGCCCGACCTTCACTCCTTTCGCCGCGAGCTAAAAACATACTTTTTTGAACAAGCTGGTCTGGCCGGATGAAGGGATTGGGGGGGGGGTTGTTATGGTTATTTTATTGGGTTTTAAAGATGTATTTTAGTATGTGGGCATTTATTTAATCTTGTTTTAACTTTTGTAATCTGTATTTTTATTCTTGCCCTGTTCACCGCCCTGAGTCCTTCGGGAGAAGGGCGGTATAGAAATAGTATTAAATAAATAAATAAATAAATAAATAGATACAAAACAATAGCAGAAGAGATTAAATTTGGTTTGTGGCTAAAGGAGCAAAAACTGTACATTCTTCACCAGCTACTGCACTAGCTATTCTTTTCTAACATGCTTCAGTGTTTACTATGTTCCACTTGCACTTCTGTTTCTATAGATCTCTCTGCTGAAGACAAGGAAGGAACAGCTGTCATTAGGACTATGCTGTTTATTGCTTTCCATAGCACACGGCAATGAAAAACATGTTTCGCTATGCTAGATAATCAGTATGCACTTGGAAATAGTTTGGTTTGGTTTTTTTCATTTTGATTTCCTTGAAGCAAATATTGATTTGCCCTTTCAGGATTTTGCATTTTAATTCATATCTTGGAAACAGTTATCATTACTGAGAAATAAAAAAAAATAGAAAAATACATACTATATCTTATATTAGGAAAAATAATCTGCAAAATTATGCATAGAATTCGTCCTTGACATACTGTATGTCTACAGTTGAACATGGAATTATGGTTGTAATTTGTTGCAGGCATAAATTGAGCCATCGCCTAACTGGACATGATCTTTTAACATTTTTTGCAATGGTGAACACCATATTTTTTTTTAGGTGAATGCTGCCATCATTAAGTGAATCCATTTTATCCAGTGGGTATTTTTTTTGCAAGAAACTGGAAATAAATACTGGAAACTGGCAAAAAAATAATATTCACAAATTATAGTTATGTGACCATAAGACACTGCAAATGAGTATAAAATGTTAGCCAGTTACCAAGTGCCCCAAATGTGTCATGAACTGTAGGACATGGGAAGCCATCATAACTTCAAAATTGGGTTATAAGTAACTTTTGGCAGATTTATCATAACTTTGAACAGTTGCTTGGTAACTGATCATGTCAAAGATAAACCATACTAAGAAGATAATATAAAAGAGTATATTAATGTGTGTGGAACTGGATATGATATTTCATGAAGGCATGAAATGAATAAAGAATACTTATGATTGAGAAAATGGAAACTAGATTAAATGGAAATTAATAGATTTGTCCATTATTTGTCCATTATTTGTATCCGACCATATTCACTTTTAACAAGAGAAATAGATTTCAAGAAATCATTGTAGGAATTTGTTTATTAGTGATTTGCATATATTGCTTGTCTATTTGTTGGAGTCATCTCTCTTTCTTTTAAAGGTTTGATGAATTCATAATTTAAACACATAAAACATACTTCAATTTTCAGGTAGGTAAAATGATCAGAGCTAAAGGCTTCCCCTGTCCAGCCATGACCAACTCAAGGGGGCAGTGCTCATCTCCATTTCTTAGCTGAAGCAACCAGTGTTGACTGAAGACATTTCTGTGGTAACATGGCTGGCATGACCATAGACTGAGCTGCATAGAATGCTGTTACTTTCCCACTGAAATGTTATCTATTTGCATGCTTTTGAATTGCTAGGTGGACAGGAGCTGGAGCAAGTAATGGAATCTCACCCCATTGTGTGGTGCTCTGGTTTCAAACTTGCCCAGTATCTGCTGAACCATTGCACCCCTCAAACTGATAATAGTTGCAGTTGTGTGTTGTGGCCCTTTTTAGCAGATGTTTGTTAAACTGTTGCATGTTTAGGGATGATTTCATTTTCCAAGTGAGGATTACTGGACTGACATTTAGGGCTTTTAAACTGGGCTGTAATTTCTGGCATTATATATTTTCTTCTTATGAATTCTGAACAGAAATAGTTAAAACTTTCTTTTATTAATTTGCAATTCTAACCTAGTTTATTGTATTTTTTAATATTGCTTGTGCACAGAATAAAAACAGTCAACTGTTCAACAGAAAGCACTTTATTAAATTTAATTTTTGTTAATGTTTGTTTATTTTTTATTTATGATTACATTTCTCTAAAACCCATCTTGTTGAGACAACTCTAGGTGACTTACAGTCACTCAATAAAAGTACCATATAAAACATTAAAACAATAAATAAAGACCATACCTTTAAAATTCAATTAAAATTCAATTGACCAAGATGAAGAATAAGAGAACAAAGTTGTGTATGAGGAGGAGGTGGGTCTGTCTAATCTGTTAACCGTCTCCAACATGTACTTCTCCATTGGGTCCAAGGAAAATTAGTAGAACTAGATCTTCAAGCCCTTTCATGAGGCCAAAAGGTGAGTATGGATCTTACCGCTTAATAATAGGTAAGAGAAGTGGTCTATTGGTGGAGCCTTGGTGGAGCAGTGGGCTAATGCCTCCTTAAGTAACACCAGCTGCCTGCAATTAGTGCAGGTTCGCATCCCACCAGGCTCAAGGTTGACTCAGCCTTCCATCCTTCCGAGATAGGTAAAATGAGGACCCAGATTGTTGGGGGCAATTAAGCTGACTTTGTAATAATGCCGCTTGGGTGTGTGTGTGTGAAAGCCCTAATAAGCAGGCATATACATAGAATGAAGGCTACTGCTAAGCTTGTAAGCCGCCCTGAGTCTTCAGAGAAGGGCGGTATATAAATGGAATTAAAATAAAATAAATAAAATAAATATTGTCACCCTTTGGAGAAAAGGAATTGTATGCAGCAGTGAATGTATGTGTACATGTATGAGTATGTAATTTAGAATCCACAAGGTAAGCAAGGTTCTTCTACAGGTTGCAAGAGAAGAACTTATTTCCCAATTTTAATTGCTTCCCATTTTAGAACATCTCTTTTCAGAATGGAACATCTGGGTAAAACTGAACTTCGTAAAACTTCGTTCTATTTCCAGCCATAGCATTATAAAACCAGTACTAAACTTATGCAATGAGCATACATTAAGAGAAGAATGTTGGCATGGCTGGATTGCTGTTCTGTTACAGTTGAATGAACAATCTCACTGAAGATTTTAATTGGAGAACGGCTTACCCTCCTGGCAAATTCACCCTAGAAAGCCATTGACTTAGTTTGTCTCCTTTAAGCCTTTGCCTGAACTGATTCTATGCCTAAAGAACTCCATTGTTCTTATACATGAGTAAGTAAGAAGTCTGAAGGTGATAATACATCTGTGAGCTAGAAAGGGAAGTACAATATCTGGTTCATCTTGGGAACATAATATAAGTAATGTTCATTACTTAGTTAGAAACATATTTGGCAGTAATCCCCCAGAGAAGTAAGTGAGAAAAAACAGGCAGATATGGGGTGGGGAAGCAACTAAATGCAGCTAAAAACTAAAGCATCATGACTGAAAAATATAAAAACACTATGGCCTTTTTAAAAAGTCTTGATTTTTATACTGCTTTTCCAATTTACTGTATATATATGATATTTGGGGAAAACTGTGATACCATTGAAAGTAGCCCAAATTGTTCCTTAAGACTATTTTGCCTTTTAAATTCAGGGTCACAGAATTTAATAAAATCTGTAAGAGAGCCTTCACTTTCACATAAAGAACAATCCTAAGTAATTATTTCTGGTATACCTTCCTGGGCAAAATTGTTTTACTTCTATACTGTTGTAACTTTAGTTTTAATGAAATGTTAATCCAATAGTTAAATAAGTACCTCAAGAAGAGTTGTATTCTTTAGCTAAATGAATTGCAAGTAAAAATTATATTTTATGGCTTTCTGCTTGCCATGAGATGCTAACAAGTTTTTAAAAATGAAAAATACATTAAAAATCACATATAAACTCATTCAGCACCAGAATCAATAAGTTATATAATATAAGTTAATACATTCTATCTATATAAAGGTAAAAGGTAAAGGTTCCCCCGCACATGCGTGCTAGTCGTTTCCGACTCTAGGGGCCGGTGCTCATCTCCGTTTCAAAGCCGAAGAGCCAGCGCTTGTCCGAGGACATCTCCGTGGTCATGTGGCCGGCATGACTAGACGCCAAAGGCGCACGGAACGCTGTTACCTTCCCACCGCAGTGGTGCCTATTTTTCTACTTGCATTTTTACGTGCTTTTGAACTGCTAGGTTGGCAGAAGCTGGGACGAGTAACAGGCGCTCACTCTGTTACGCGGCACTCGGGATTCGACCCGCCAAACTGCCGACCTTCCGATCGACAAGCTCAGCGTCCTAACCCACTGAGCCACCGCGTCCCATTCTATCTATATAGAATATATTAATTGTGCAGCTTCCTGGCCTATTGCATAAGAAATAAATAGCCTGTCCACTAACGTTAATGAGAGAAGTCTACAAATATCAGGCTTCCGGCTTTGCACAGTAGCGTAGCAGCTGACGGATCATGGGTCTCTGCACCCTATGGCCAATTTTTGCCTGCTAGAAATTGGGCCTGAAGTTGCCCCGTAGAGGCAACAAAGAAGGAAGGAAGTCCTGCTGATTGTGGAGAGATGGTGGTCAAGCTGATTGGTTCTAGAAACCAGCAGGAGAAAGGCTAGCTTAACCTCAGAGTCTAGCCCAAGCTACAAGCAGCTGAAGCTCAAAAGCACTATAAGCTGACTGTAAACAACTTGTTTGGAATTGTAAAAACAGTGATTTTCTCTTTTCTATTTGAAAATTGATTTCCTGGAAAAAAGAAAAGAAAATAAAGACCCCAAGAAGCAAGAAGCCTCCAAAAGTGAGAAGGAGGGGACCTTTGCTCCACCCTTCTACAGATAGAAGCAGCAAATTAAACTTTTCAGGGGGGGACATAAATATACTGAAATGAAATGAATATAAGACTTAATTTGGATAAGTTTGAAATTGGTGGAATCTGATAAGATTTTCCTTTTAAACCATGAAAAAAGAAGAAAACAATTGTCTATTACTGAAAAATGAACTGGTGCTGACATCTAGTGGTGGATGAAAATATACAACAGTAGTTGCTCTATTACAAGACCTGGCAAAGCCCTGGAAAAGATAACTTGTTTTTGGTGACCTTCAATGCCTTAATAACAGAGAACATTTGTGACTGAAAAAAGAAAGAAAACATTTTGGGCTATCTATAAAGTGAGAATTATAAACTTTTTAAAAAATGATCTTTCTGGATTACAAATGCCAACTCAACTGTGACTCTAAAGCAGAGAAAGGAAAACCCTGATTTTTGGCTATCATGGAAAACCAGAGATCTGCAGAAAGAATATACCAAGAAAAAACAAATAATTTCCAGAAGGAGATCTATGCTATGTTGCACCTAATTCAAACAACAATGATCTCAAACCATGAGGAATTTAAAAATAACTTTGAAAATATGTCAACATATCTCCAATTTAACTGTACAACACAAAAATTCTCAGAAAATAAAAATTGAGAGCAAGCAGAAAAAAACAGACAACTGAATACGAGTCAGAGGAGAGAGATTTCAAGATGGAACTTAACAATAGAAGGGAATATTACTTAACCCAGATGGAAAGAAACTTACAGGAAATACTGGACATGGAAAAGATAACCTGTACTCTAAGATCATAAAATAAGTTTGAGGACAAGAAAAAAGATCTGACAAAATGGATTCTGCCAGGAGAACTACGAGAACTTGAGAGACAAAAAAAATGATAAATGAAATAAAGAAATAAAGAAAGGAAAAGATTTTCAATGAATATGAAGGGGTGAAACCTTCCTATAAAAACATCTTACCTCTTTTGCCTTTTGTACCTGCAACAACATTTACAAGATTGTGGGAAGATTCTTTGATTCAGCAAAGCATAATGATCAGGAAAGATGTTTGGCAAAAAAAAAGGCTAAAGTGAGAATTAAGAAATTAGATGATGGGATTTACCAGAGGGAATATTTAAAAATTAAACATCTGTTTGAATATGGTTAAAGAAATAGAAAGATTTTGGATATAAATCAAGATTAGTTTAAGAGGCATGAACCCCTCAAGTAACAGTATATTTTCTTTCTTTTTTCCTTTGTGTTTTGTTTTTTAAAATGAGAAATATAAAAATGTTAGGCTGGTTTATATAAAAGAAATATTTTCTCTGTTTTTTCTTCTTCTTTGTTTTAATATATGAGAAATGTAAAAGTGATGGGATGGCTTGTATGAGAAAAAAGACTTAAGTACTTAAGTGTAACTAATTTCGAGAAAATCTTAACCAGTAAGAAAGTTTTGAATATTGTGGGGAAAACAAATTTAAATAAGAATTTTGTAAACAGGATCTATAGTATCAAGAACAATTCATCAAATCCAGGATACATTTTCCTCATTAAAGACCAGTTAAATCAAGAATTAGTCAAGCACTGTTTAAACAGAGGATAGTTCACAGACTCTACCTACTACAAGTCTGATGTTTAAGATACCATGAATCATTTGTTACCGAGAAGGTTGTGCCCCATAATAAAAGATGTGTGGATCTTTTGGATGATATTTCACTGACTTAATTTAGATTTATCATTCTTGAATCTCCATACTTAATAGTCCGGGGGGGGGGAAATTGGAATGTTAACTTGATGGTCTTTTTTATGAATCCCACATGATTTTGGATTCTATTTTTATATGCTTGGTGCCATTGTTTTTTCTGATTTGGAGGTTTAGACGAATAGTTCTTAAATTCAAACTTTAGCAAAGCTGTTATTTTGATTTTATAGACAAAAGGAATGGTTTCCCTGGCAACAGATACTACGGTAAAACACTTCAGTTGGCAACACTATTCTTACCCACTCAAGCTTCTTTTAGCTATTCTTCAAGCAAGGAATAAATAGATAATAATCACTAGGAAATACTCATTTAATCCAAGAGGAGAAGCTAAGGATAGGTAAGTATATTCATTTTTTGGTCCAGCCAGAACTGTTGAAAAGATTTCCACTTTATTGTGGGTTTGGAATTTCATGGTTTCAAACTGGACTGTTGTTCAATTTTAGCCCAAAATAGAAAAGATAAACTGCACTTCTTTTTCCTTTACGGGTTTTTTTAGCATGTCATTCCCTCTCTATAAATTTCTGTATGCACATTCTTGTTTGCAGGTCATATCACTGTCCTTTTTTATGATGTGTGCAGAGAAAATCTATGTGGTCTGTAGGAAATGACCTGATGGCACAATGAATCAATCAAAAAGTTTTTGAAGATTTATCTAGCAACAATTTGGTTGATCTTTCTTGTACTTTCCCCAGTTTTTAGGATATATTTAGGATGGAACTCTCTTAATTTACTCATTAACAAAAAAATCATTTTGATGGTATTCTAGTTGTTGATTGATTGTTTGTTTAATTTGTATGCTCCCTAACTTCCAAATAACACTGCTTCAATTGATTTTTAATATCCTTGGTTTTGAGTTAGTTTTATGTTTTATCTTTTTCTTGCAAACCATCAGTAAGGATGAGCAGATCTTTGAAGGGACACTTTGCTGTATCAACAGTAGAAGTGAAACATTGTTCTAAAGCATATATTTGACCTGTTAATCCATCCCTCTTCTAATTAGAAAGTGGCTGCTGCATTTTGCTTTGCCTGACAAATGTACCTTTTCCACATGCAGTATATATGTACAGGAGCCATTACTATTAGAACAAAAAACCATATTAAGGCAACAGGTTCTCCCCTTCTCCCTTTAAAACAGAATGTGGGCATTATGTGTAGTAGCAGTTACAGAATAGTAAAAGGAAAATATATGGATTTTTTTTTCAAAATATGCGCTGACAAATATGTTCCACGTTGAGGCCACATGCCATTAAGTTGTCCAGATGATATATCTGGAAGGCTTCTTAAGTAGACATTTAAATCAGCTCCCATGTCTACTGCAATAATTAACAAAGTGTAATCGACATTGTAGCCTGTATTAATTTTTTAAAGACCATATTTGCATGATTTATTTTAAAAGATTAATGTAATTGATTTAATATATACCTAATTTGATATCCTAGGCTTTTACATTTACTATTTAAATATAATTTTAAGACGATGGTCATATCATGTCATGTTATATTATGTTATAATGTTATATTATGATATGATATGATGATATATTTTTCTTGATTTATTCATCTTGATGTTCTTGATGATAGAGTTTTGTAAGATAAACTGATAAACAGTGTTTAACTTCATAAATATGTGACTCAAGATTGCTGATGAGTGATTTGAGAACAATTATAACTAGCAGTGGTTTTTTTGTAAAAGAAAAAGGTGCCGGAACTCACACAGGTCATACAACCTCCCTTGCCTACCCTACAAGGTTCCATCCAAAAAAGGTGCCAGAACTCCATTCTGGGCGTTCTATGAGAAAAAAAGCCCTGATAACTAGTAATTGACAATGACTTGTGACTGGTAAAATGCTATTGCAAGTTGTTCAAAATTATTAGTTTTTCTTTGTTTTTTCTGGTGAGAGTTAGGAGATTCTCATAGGAAATTTGCCACCAGGTGGATTAGTTATAAAAGTGTATAGGTGTGTGCACGTGTTTGTGTGTGTGCATGTGTGTGCGCGCATGTGTGTATGAATTCTTCTAAATGAATCCTTTTCATTTTTCAAATTCCTAACATGAATTGTAAAAGACGGTAGAAAGAAGCACTTTCATATATAAGGAAACATTTTTCAAATCAGACATGATACCTAGTTTTTGTACCACTTCGCACATTTTTCTTTTTATTCTTCAGACAACAATAATAAGATAAATTTATCTGCGTGATAGTTAACAGATTACTATAATCAAGGAGTTTTACTGCTGAATGAAAATCTAAATCTAAATCTTTCTGCACACAAAAAGCTCTAAATAAAGCCATATCAATTGCAGTCTTACCAGAAGAAATGAATTTTCTGTTTACAAAATATAAAGACTATATTTTTTAAAAAAAATATTAAGCCTACTGAAATCAGTGTGAAAGATTACATTCATTTCAATGAGGCTGTATTAATTAGTAAGACTAATATATACATTCCATCATACATTCATTTGTCTGTGACCATGGTAGAGAAATATTTATTTTTTAAAATTTTCTCTAAATTAAATATACTTAAAAACACAGCATTAAAGATTCATTCTACAGAGTTACTGAAGCAGGTGACTATATTATGGATGCTCTCTGCTCCTGATCTTCCAGGAAGAATCAGGAATGAGGCATGTAGCAACATCTTAGCTTTTCTATTCATATGAAGGCTGCTAAAATATCCAGTAAATTTTGAATTTTGCAACTCTGATACTGGCAGTATTACACATTCTCATGAAATCTAAATATTGTTGAAAAGAAAGAAAATCTTGCTTAGACTGCAGAATATTGACTGTTGTTGTTTGGCTGGCTATGGGAAATACCCAAAGTCTAATATTGAAAGATGCAGGAACAGGGTAAATATTCAGTGAATAAATCATTAGGTGTTACTTTATTTTTGCAGCAAAGAAAATCATCATGGCACAAATGCCTTTAAGATGCCAAATAAATGCTAGCATTGTAAACTTATTACATGTTTAAAGTCTATGTTATTTTTCATTGCACTATTTATTTTCTACCATTATTTTCTCAAGGCCTGTCATATTATGTATGTTTCCTAGACAAAAAGTATAATCAGTTTTTGGGCTCTTTCATGGTTTTGAATCATGGTTTCCATTTGGGTTTAGACTGTGGCTCCAATTTTTTTTCCTGCATGACATTCCTACATAATTTGCATTTTTGATCTGTCTATTGTTAACCCTTATGTTTCAAAGGTATGAAATTTTATGATGAAGCCTTCAAAAAAAACTCAGAAAAAAATAGCCAAGCATATATACTATAACTACTTTGCATATATGCCAACAACACCAATAAGTTTAGGAATATTTTAAACTGTTATTCTATTCCTTATGGAAAGGACTGTAATAGATTTTTGTCAATTTCCAGTTGCATTCTAGAAAGGATAAGTAGTTTAGCTTGATTTTTAACTGATTAAACAGTTGGCCAGTCTCACTTTCTCACATTACATTGCCCATGCTAATTGCCTTAAAGCAACTTTCTTTATCTTTGTATCAAAAATGTATAATAGAAAATAGAAAATCCTGGAAGTTATAGTTCTAACTAATTTTGAGGGTACCAACTGGGGGATAATGTATTAGAACACTGAGTTCAAATGCATCATTAAGAAGACACATTCCCCTTGAAAATAGTATTCTCTAAGAATTTTCTAAGCTGGAATAATTCACAATAATTCCTTAGTATCCATTTGATATGTCTTTTCCACTTCTGCAATTAATACTGCAGACTGATATAGGATCAAGCCTTAGCAATATTATTAGTAAACCCCCTACCCCCCCAAAATTGGGAATCAGCTATGCATACAGCAGTCTTTAAAGTCTGCACTAGATTGATGGAATAAGAAACTCAGTGTTCTCATTTTTCACATTTGAGTAAAGGCTTAACATTTGTGTTAAGCCTTTGAGCATTCATAGGATAGGTTAAGTGGAGAAGGCAAGTAAAAAAAAGTATAATGACATCATGATTGAAAAGCTACAATCTACATGCATTATAAATTGGGATGTATCATGACATCACCACATGCATACTATCATTTTGACATAAACCTAATTTTCTATTGATGCTTATAATAGGCCAACAGACAAATACAAAATTTCAGTCAGTGCTACCTAAATGCTTTGAATTTGAATGCATGCAGAAGAAAATAAAGTAAATTCTTCAACAGCTCATGAACACTTATAGGAAAATAACATAAGCATAATTTCTAAATTCAGAATTTTGCCATTTCTTAACAACAGAGGCCCACTGGGTTTCTGGTTGTGCTTCCCAAACTTTAGCATAATACCAGGGACTGTATTTTTTAACGTAGATGCTGCACCTATAAAAGTAATTTAACTAGGTTATGATTTCACATATAAAAAACCACTTGAAATAAAATAGTTTATACTACTGAAATGATGTGACCCAGTTAACAGTGTTTTTATATCAACATAGAAAAAGTAAGGTTGGATGAAAAATTACTGGCTTTGTCCATTATTGGAAGGCATTTTCTCCAATAGAAGGTTTCTGCTGGCAGTATTTGGTGATTCCCTCTTCTCTATAGCCAGTTTTATCCTCTGATCTCCTTTACTCTGGATAACATGATTAAATTATGAAGTAGCTTTCCAGATGAAACAAATGACTTCTGGGGAATTGTGGATTGCATAAAGACCATTTTCCACTTTCATTGTTGAGAGAATCCTCTGTTGGTCTAAGCAAAGTCTAAATCCAGTCCAGTGATTGCAACTGTTGACTGACTGAACTAAAATCCCAGCTGAGGCTCTGTTAGAATGCTAATAATGAACTGAAGTGAATGCAGATGGCTGCTTTATATGATAAATATCATGGGAATAGTCTTACAGAAGGTTCTTATTTAGCAAAGCTAATTGGAATTGGAAGTTCTGTTGTTAAACAGTGGGTCATAATTTGAAAAAGCATTTGATCATGTCACTTAGCAATGGCAGTTGCCATTCTTAAACAAGGATTGTGAAGGTCATTAAACAAGGACCTCATGTGACCATGACTTCAGATTTCCTACCATCCTCCCCATTGATTTTACTTGTAGGAAACTCACAAGTTCAACCAATTAGTCCAAGTAGTACTTTAATTTCACCAAACATTTTCAACACAGATAATTAGTCATATCAATTGCAATGGGAAGGAAAAACAATAGTCTTTAATTTTGGACAATATAATATAGCCTTTGAGTAAATGTTGGTTGTCTTCTTCATAAAAAGAGATGACTGCAATTCTCCTTCTCTTGCTTGGTGTCTATGAAAAAAATTCCATGGCTGCAGTTGAAATTAAATTTTCACTGAATGTATGTCTTTGTAAAATTAGTTTCAAAGAAAATTAAATTCCATTTTTCCTCAGAGAGGAGAAATTTCCTGCTGCCAAATTTTGAATGTATTTTCTGATTTAAGAAAGGAAGATAGTCTACCTGAAATCTATAATATTCCTGTTTCACTGTTTCTAAAGGATCATTTTAGAAAGATACCTTCAGTTTGGTCATTATCTTGGTATGGAAAATGGTACCCATTATTGAAAGGTGGTCTGTATTTGTACTAATACAGAGAATGCCATTTTAGAAATGAGCCTGATTGCATGGTTCATTTTGTTCTCCTTTGTAGAGCCAGGCTGCGGCCCACTACAAAGGCACTAAACATGCCAAGAAGCTCAAAGCACTGGAAGCCATGAAAAATAAGCAGAAATGTGTAACTACCAAGGACAGCGCAAAGACTATCTTCACTTCCATCACTACCAATACCATCAATACCAACTCTGACAAAACAGGTTAAGCGATTATTTCTGTTGTGATTGATTTCTTTTATTATTTTCCCCTTGTTGACTGCCATGTCTGTTGGGTTATGTGCTTGCCATTCTGATTCATGCTTGAGCCATCATTCTGTATAATATTGATTTATTTCTTCTTCCCAATATATTTGCAAGGGGAAGGTAATCATGGCAAGTTTTGTAACTGATTTCTCTTCTGCAAAAAGATGTTTGCCATCATGTCAGGCATGAATGCGTATATTTTAAGATGGGTAATATCTATTGCCAGCAAACAATTAAAATTGCTGAGAGCCTTGTAGTCTAGGTCAGAACTGTCTCCCTCTTTGCAGCTTTCTATGACTATTTTTACTACCAACATAGGGAAAAAAGCAACTAGTTTCATCCAGAAGCCTCTTTTGTAAGCATTTTGTCAAAGCTTTATTGTCACATATTATTATTCCAAAAGGTATTGCATGATTTCAAATTGGATAATTGCCATGTAACCTCCACCCACTTTATAAACAGGTAAGTGTGACCAAAATGCATTATTCTTATATTTCAGTTGCACAGATTGAAAAACAGTATCTATGTTTAAAATTATTGATCAAAATCAGATTATATTTTTCTCTCTCTCTACTTCTCCTAGTAATAAAAACATTGCCAGTAGCTACTAAGTTGTTGGGACTTCGGTCGCCTTGTATTTAAAATCTGAACCACTATCTGGGAAACTTTATAAATAGTATTATTCAGTATTTTATGTAAAAGAACTGATCTTGTCCTTTTCTGGTCTACCGTAGTGTTTGTAGTATGCAAGGTCCATACATCTGAGTGAGATGGGCAACATACAAGTTTAATAAATAAAGATAAATAAAGTACATAAAAATGGTCAAGATGTATTTGCACCTGAGTGATATAAAACAAGTAAATGATTTACTTTTGCACTATGGTCTCTTGATAAAAAGGGGTTCTTTGAACTGCTGCTAACCATATTTTTTTGTTAGGCATCAGTGTGGAAGTTCTGCCTTTGCTTATGGCCTTTGCTTATGACCAACTGCTCTTTTAATTAGTATTCATTATTAAGGAAACAGGAATTTTATACTAAACTGAATTGGCTCTTGCTGGAAGAACTACCCCTAAGATATATTGGTATGGCTTTCCCTTCACACAAAATTTAAATGGAGACAGCCTTCCTTCTTTTTTAATTAATGCATATAAAATGGATGAAGAATGCTTTACACCAGGGGTGTCAAACTCACAATTGTCAAATCATGTGTCCTGACGTATTGCAATTTTTTTGCCATTGCCAGCAATGGGGTGGGTGCGGTTTTGCTATGATGCATCCGGCTGCTGACCGGCAATTTGAAACCCCTGCTTTACACTGATTAGCCTTATAGCAACTTTCTATACAGTCTTAAACAGACAGTAGGGCAGAGGGGTGGAGTCAGGGAGATGCTTAATGTATTTGTAACAATGACTAGATTTGAATCTTGATTGTTATGTGTGTGTTTTTAAGTCCCTCAATTGACTAGTTTTCACTCAAAGTAGACTTACACTTTGTAAAACATACAGTTACAATTGTAGGTACTGCATAGTTGTGGCAGTTGGATAAAGGTTAATATGGAGCACATTACTCTGGAGAAAAGACACATGTGGTTCAGGCCTCTGGATTCAGATATCACTGTCCCATTGTTATTTGAAGCCAAGTGACTTCCAGGGAGGGATAACTATATTATTATTAAACAGCATAAAATGAAATTTACTATGAAATAAAGAATACATACATGTATACATGTATGGAGAGACAGAACTGTGTAGACAAAATATGAAAATCCATATAGAACCATATAGATGAAATATGGAAATCCATGATATAAGGCAGTTTGATGTAAAATACGTGTGTTAGACAGCAAAGATAATACAATATTTATAAGAGTATTGTTTGACAATTGTATACTCATTTAAGATAGTAATTTAAATTAGTACATTTAAGGTAATTTAATATGGAACTTTTAAAATACTGATGTTATATCTGATAAATGTTTAATTCAGAAACCATTTTCAGTAATTCAGTAATTCAGTAATTCAATAAATCTTTTATAATATAACAATGGGTTATATTACAATTTGGGGAGCTGAGTGACCTGTACTCATGCAAGGTCACAGGGGTATATAAGCAAAACTTTAATCTGGCTTTTAACATTTGTAAATGCAACAGTCTTGGCTTATAAACTTGTGCTAGTATCATACACAAGTATTATTTTACACAAGTACATCATGGTGCTTGTGGCATTCTCCTCATGTCATCATGGCTTCTGCTGATTGTAGATACCAGCACTTGAGAACCTAATAATGCATTCTGAGACTCAAGAATCAGGTTAATCAATGAACTTGGAGCTATTGTTCTGAATAGGTAAAAATATATTTTATGCATCAAATCATTTTTGTCAGCTGTTTCTTACTTTTTACATTCTATTGTAAAGATTCTTTTTGTTTGAACTGCTTGAATTGTTTGACTTTAAAGTCTAGCACAGGGGTGTCAAACTGCCGGCCCAGGGGCGTCAGGGCAAAACCGTGCCCACCCCATTGCTGTCATGTGACATTGAGAGTTTGACACCCCTGGTCTAGCAGAATAGAATTTGTACAAATTAGAAAATATACATGATCAAAACCATGTATATTATTGTGGAAACTACTTTACTAAAGGATATGCATTTTCTTTAGAATCATATGCATATTTACTTTTATTCTTTTGAAAGAAATATTTCATTTATTTTTTTATGACTTTATAAAAGCATTTTCAAAAGATTAGTATGTGAAATAAAGAAAACTAGGAGAAGGGCATATTAAAATCATTTCAGTATATTGCGTACAAATTATGATTAAATAATGGAAAATATGTCAGAACAACATGTTGGTCAAAATTTCAGTTGAGCATCTCCCAAAAGTTGGAATCTTCACTGCCTACTTGCAAAAAATATGGGAATGATGATTCTATATTCAACTAAAGCAGTAACTGAAAGGGGCAGTTATTTTCTCTAGCCCTTTGGCAGAACAGGATTTGAGCAATGAATTCTAGACAAATTAGGGGCATATGGAAAAAATATTAAAGTACTAGATGAATTATGAAATCCACTTGTATTAGAGTATATAATGAAATGATTGTAGACTTATGTGAGACTTTAAATCCAAAACCCTTCATATCTTATTTTTGTATATTTTATGCATTAAATATTCTTATGAAATAATTGAATTTAGTAGAAAAAAATAGCTAACTAGTAGACCAAGAACAAGGAAGGACAAATCAACTTCCACAAAGCTTTGATTTTAAACATGAAGGATGTTCTTCCTTCCAAAACCAAAACTAATTCCTATCCCACTGCCAAAGTTCACAATCTCTTAGAATTACCGAACTCCCAACATTAATGAAATATTCAAAATTATGGCCAGAAACACATAATATCAGGAAAGGAAAATTTAAGAGGGGTTTGTGGGGAGAATGGTTGAAATAATATTCAGGGTAAAAAGAAGGAACTGTGACAGGAGAGACACAGGATGTGAGACCCACCTCAGTCTCTGTTTAGGTGGAAGTATGACCCAGAGATTTGTATGACTAGCTTAAGAAATCCTTCCAAGAGATCAGTATGCCTTGAAAGTCAATGGGAATTATTATTATTTTGTTAAAGATCCACAATTAAAAATTCAAATAATACTCCCAATAAGTTAAAACTTATGACTCTTTGACAGTTAAACTTTTGTTAAAAACCAGGAGATAGCTATCATTTCTAGTAATGATTCTTTGTACTCCTCTCAACACCTGAAGAAAACAAATTGTTGGTTGAAAAATTGCAAAAGAATTAATCTTGTAAGATATCTTTCTTGAGTGGGGGAATATGGTAACCCACAGTCTGTAGTAAATGCCTGACTAGCAGTGCTGTCCAAGCATTGCAATTCTTTTTTTAATACAAGTTTTATTGATTTTTTAATATTTACATATACATGTATTTGTGAAGCAATATGGTGGTTGGGTAGTCAAAATAACAAATAACAAGTTGTAAATAGTTCAGGTTACATCAACAGGGATTCTCTCTCTGATTCTTAGTTATCACGTAGTCAAAATAGTCAAATTAATACACTTCTAGTTGTACCTAGTCAATTAACAAAATTTTCAATATATTTTCACTAATACATATCAATATCCTGTTTTTAAATTTTATCTAATTGCAATGAAATATTCTAGAATAGCCTATAGTATACAAAAGAAAGCTTAATTTTTGGGTAACCCACAATTCCCTATTTCAATAAAGAATAATTCTCTTGTCTACAAAACTTACATTGTTCGTTACAAAACATTCTTATGTTTTACCATTAAAGTCTAGTTTTCATCTTAACAAATCACCAATTATTAGAAGTATATTTTTTTATCTTAACCATTCAACAATTATTAAGATACTATCTTTTATATATAAAATTCTAGATTCTATAATATAGTTCAAAAGTAACAACTAATATCTTCTATAAGTCATCTTAACTGTACATCAATTGTTAAAATAATATATTTTGATATATCATTCCAATTTGTATAATATAGTTCAAAATTATATTCTAAGACCTTGCTTTTGTTTTCCCTTACAGATCTAAGAGCTAAATGTAGAATCAGTTATATTTTTTTAGAGATTCCCCTTAATCCATTGAAAGGTATTTTTATACTCTATCTTTAGGAATCGCAAAAAAGAAACAAGTTCAGTTTTTTAAATCTAACTCTTGCCTTCTTTTGTGCCAATCAGGCTTCCCTCTTGGTATCTTTAAGTTCTCAAATGTATCTTCCTTTCTTCCTATAGCCCTTATTTGAATCCAGGGAATGTATCCAAATGTCAATTTTGCAAGGAGAATGTCCCCTTTGTAGCCATTGTAGTTTTGCTTTGATAGTTCAGTTTTTGATGATTGCTGTAATATAGTTGTCTAATGATAGTCAAGTCTTTTGGTTCTTCCAATTCTATCTGGGTTAGGTAGAAAGTAGTAGCTGGTATTATGGTTGTCATTTGATTAGTTGAATTCTCAATATAGTGTATTTGAAGGCCTTTAGTGTCTTCACTCTTAGTATTGCTTTCTTCAGGTGCTGTTGCTTTTTGAGTTGTAAGTTTTGTAGTTGCCATTAAAGTTTGGACTTTAAGGTTTTCTATAGGTTGCTTTTGTTGTTCTTTGAAATCTCCTATTTTAGTGTTAGTTTCCACTTCTTCTATTTGGTTTTGGGTTATTTTTTCCTCATTTAAAGTCAGAATTTGATTTGGTGGCTTTGAGTTGTCAGATTTTTCTTGCAGTTTGGCTTTAATTTGCTCTGTCATTGCCAAAATCGTGTCCAATATCAGTTTATAGTCAAATGGTGGGATATATTCATCCATTTCATTATTGTTTGCAGCTAAGTCTTCCATGGAGGCTATTTTAATAAGAATCAAAGATTATCCACCTCCAAAAGAGTTTTCAGTGCCAGGTGTTCCCAGACTTATCTTTAAGAATAATGTCAAGGACAGCTCTGTTATTCAGTCAGCTCTCACAACAGAAAAAAGAAATTTAGTTGCTGTACCAAGTTTCACCACAAGATGTCATTAATAACATATAAAATGCAATGTAAAAACTTTCTTTTCTTTGTTTTTTTTTCAAATTAATATAGAACTTTTGTAACATTAGTCCAATTTTTTCCTTAATTCACAGCTTAAAGAGAAAATAGGATAGTGGATCACCAGCAAAAAATAGGAGCTTTTTAGTAAATAAAGATGAAATTGCTTAGATTCTTTGCTGAATTAATTAAATTTCTTTTAAAACTTTAAGGCTTTAAGATTGGTTCCCAGAGTAGATATTCACCGTTTTTTCAAAAGATGGGGAAAGAAATTTTCAGGAAAATCCCACAGGGAAATGGTTAAGGGAATAGGAAAGGTAAAGGCTCACCCAGGTCCTCCAGATTGCTTCTCAGTGCTGGGTAATGCTTGGCCGGTCTCTTCTTCTTCAGGCCAAAGGGGATTGTCCCAGATTCAAGTGGAGGGCTGCCACCCTTCCACGATTGCAGGGAAGTCCTCTTCTCAGTAACCGCCCCTCCAGGGTGATTTTTGACCCTTTTCAGGGTCCTCCAAAAAAGAAAGAAACGGACAGCAGGAAGTGGACTGTTCCTGCGTGTCCAGAAGCGCCACACGCGCAAACCGGAAGCCCAAGCATTGCAATTCTTAAGCTCTACCTGGAAACAGGTTAGGGCTATTTAGCATAACAGTGCAGAATTGTTCCTGTAATTCCTTCGCAGGAAATATGGCAATGCTGTGATTTTTGTCAGTTTTCACTGTCTCTCCAAAATGCCTATGTCTTCAAAATGTGATTTGGAACATTAAGAAAACTTCTAGACTACTATATGAAGAGGCACTGAGACCTGCATAAGAGGAATTGAGAAAACTTGTTAAGTTGCTCCATTGTTAGCTGGAATCTGGTTCCCAAGCTAACCCATTATCTTTTTTCTCCATTCTTCTGTATTTTCTTTTCATTTTTTTCATATATATTCTAGAGATCTCTTGATCAATAGGAATTTAGGAAACATGCACATGCGACTGATATAGATAATTGTATCATAATCTTTGTTTTAGGGTGTATTCTATCTAGGATTACCTTAAATTGTTTGATATAATCTCTACAACCAAAGCTTGTTTCCTAATTTTATAAGGGTTGATTTAGAGACGTTATGTGTTTATTCTTTCATTGTCACTAAAGGAACTTCCTGTGCAGGTAATATAATTATTTCCTTATTGATAGTTATCATATGATAAAGGTTTCTCAAGCTGAACATTTCTGAACATTTTCATTCTTTTCCTTCTCAATCTCTCTCTCTCTCTCTCTCTCTCTCTCTGTGTGTGTGTGTGTGTGTGTGTGTGCGTGTGTGTGTGTGCGTGTGTGTGTGTGTGTCTGTGTCTGTGTATTCTCTTTTTAATTCTCAAAAAATCCACCTAGGTCTAACATTCCTGGAAGTAAATTACTGTGGAGCTTATTGTTATGTAACATGTTTAGTGTCATATTGTTAAATGCACTTTATGCAATTTTAACTTTATGTGTAAAATTAAATTGTGCCAAAACTGATTACTTCTAAATTCAGTTAATTTATTTTTTATGAATCCATTATTAAACTTCCTTCCAAAAAGATAGTCTTAGGTTATATTGCAAACAGCTTTTTTCACTGAAAAGAAAATGAAATTGCAGGGCAGAACAATTATATTCAAAATGAAAATCTTATCTAGCTTTTTAGATTTTTTAATTCCTCCTTTATTATTCTCATAAATAACTCAGGATGGTGAATATACCTAATACTTCTTCCTCTTCCTATTTTTCCCACAACAGCAGCACTGTGAATTGAGCTGAAGGTGATGGTTTCAAATTCACCTAGACCCTTGTTCTTTGCTATTTATTTCAGATATTTTACATTCTTAAGCTAATGATTAAAATGTTCTTTCATTCAAGATTGAAGGCAAACTCACCTAGCATTTTCATACTTGTTATTTCCAAGGCCTTTAATAGTTTTGAGGGAGTTAATGAACAATTCCAGAAAGTGATCAAAAAGTGAATTTTGCCAAACTTAGTGCATCAGTTGTGAACAAGACAGGTAAATCCGATTGTCTCCCAGCACTCAGACCCATGTACTGTAGTCTTCTTACAAAAAACAGTATTCTTGAGCACATGTGAGTGATCTGCTACCCTCTGCTTACCCATAAAGATTCCAAATAACCAGTCTACTCGGTGGCTCCTTGATCATTGCTACAGTCAATGATGCAACAAGGGCATCATATTTTAAATGGGGAAAAAGTAAGGATTTGGGCAAGATTTAATATATCTTTTTAAAGCAATGATTCCATTAATATCAGTTAAAGGTCCTTTGTTTAGCCAGAAAGTAATTACTGGACAATTCCATCCAGAGTGTTTATGAATGCTGTTAACAGACCTTTCCAAAATTATGTTAATCAACTGATAGCTCTGTTGTACTGTTAAGGATTTCCTACCTTCTGGATACAAGTCGATCTGATTCCAAGTTCTGTTATTGTTTAACGATAGCAATCAACTCCGCATGAATCAATTAATTTCTTTAATTTCCTTTAATTTCCTTAAGTTTACAATGGCCACCGCTCTTTTCTTTTCTCTTTGCTGGTATGTTACAAATGGATTTCATGGTACTCTTTATCTTTTTCCATTACAGTTGAGGGATGTTTTATGATTGTCAGCTGCTTTGTGACCTAAAACTGAATGGCATGTCATAAAAGACTTTTTTAAAAAAAAAAGAATGCTGGTTTCCATATTTTTTTTAATTTTTTGCAGTATATGTCAGAACATTTGTTTTAAAATAATAGGATGGCACTTGTCTAAAAGCCTTATTGTCTTATATTTCTGCTCTTTTCTGAAATAATTTTATTCGCATAACAATTGACATTTGCCCATGTTGATTGCCATTGCAGAATATATGAAATATATTGCTGACATTTTCAAACTTATGTACTTGGAAGAACATTTATCTTCCTTGACAGTGTCATCATGTTCTGTGAATGGACAGTGAAAATCTCACTACACTGTGATTGGCAGTGCTCATTTTACAGTATCTGAAGTTGACCCCTATCATTTCTATTTCATCCAAGAATATCACATGGGTAAAAAGAGGCATCATTAGAATAAAGATGACAAATGATGAGCTTATTTCAGCAGTTGTTCTTTAAGTCCTTTTTCACATGCTCTAGATCAGGGGTGTCAAACTGCCGGCACGTGGGCCGGATGCGTCATGGTCTCAAAGTGTTTTTCCTGGCTGTGCCAGAATAGCATAGTGGTGAGACCATTGCCTTTGAACTGGGAAACCAGGGTTTAAGTCCAAAACTGTTCCTTTTTTCTATGCTCTAATATACTTCTAATTTTTTTATTGCTATTGAAAGTGAAGGAGGCTGCCAAAGAAAAGTAATTTGAAGAAGCATATATAATAGCTAAGTTCCTTCCCAATGATTTGCCACTAATCAGCTCTTGAGAGCCTAACTTAAGAATAGATCTGAGCAAAGACTCATTTAATTCCCAATTTTCCAGACAGTACTGGTTGATTGGGTTTTTATGAATTCAAGTCCAATGAATCAGATTGGGATAGATTTCTCTTATCTGTCAGAATAAAGACAAAAGAAAGGAAAAAATAATTTTCTTGCAACTGCTCTTCCTTTGTTTTCTACAACATGAAAATAAAATAAGAAAAGTTGAGTGTTCCATAATTTATTATACATAATAATTTACGTATAATTCCAATTTATATTTAACTCCAAAATTTGGAGAGATGGATAAAAACTAAGACCAACCATAGTTTCTACTAACATTCTTATTGTGTGAGTGCATTATAAAGCATTTATCATTATCAGAACAGGTTTTTATGATGAATATTAATGTAGGAGGCTGTCTAAGTGAAATACATTAGTGTACTATATGAAGTACACTATCACTTATTTCTATGAAGTTAATGAAAAATCTTCATTAATTCATTAAAATATTCATTAATTCAATATTCAATATTAATTCAATATTCATGTGGAATTTGAACCTTCCGGAAAGAAGATTTGGAAGATGTTGTTCATTTATGTGTCTTATTCATAAACAATTAGTTCACAATTCTCAGGTAATCAATTATATAGATGTTGCAATTAAGTAAATAATTTTTGTTCAGATGAAATAAGAATTTAACAAGAATCTTGCACAACAGCAAAAGTTATACAGATTTTTAAAGAAGTACTTGGATAAAGTTTTGAGCAAACCAACTTTTCAAAATTACTTTGCAAAGTACTGCACAGAGCCTATATTCTTGTAAAATGGAAACCAAATAGTTTTGTTCCTTCACTTCACTTCTTTTTTCTGCAGCTTTCTCAGAGTAGCATCCACCACTTCCATTAGCCAAGTAGATACCTGCAAACAGAATGGCAAGTGATGAAATGTGCATAGCTTGCTCAAAATACAAACCACATACCTTACATAAAAAATATAATGCCACAAAGCTGGATATTCCACTGTGACATCACGAGATTATGCATATTACAGATAAATCAGACTCATTTCACAAAGGAGGGTAAAAAACATGCAGTTGGTGCATACTCCCCTCTATTTGTAATTGTACTCAACAAAGAAAGCATTTAATTATAAATGCTTTTAGAAGCCTACCAGATGTATTCCAGGGTCCTGGGATAGCTATGAATATGAGTCGGTCCTAAGTAACCACTATGATGAGTCTGCATCTATTAGTGAACCATCTCAGCCTTGTAAATATGAAGCCAACAGCAGTTAATGGTGGATTTCTTGGAAACTAGAAAATGGTATTGAAATGCTCTCTTGATATAGAACATAGAATCACATGCTATGTTTTTTTTATTCCACCCATAATGTGTATATGCAGTTATGGGTTCACTTGTTCTGTTGATGCTTCTCTGTCAGTCAGACTCTATTTTAATATTTTCACCTATTCTTTACATAGACAGAGTTTACATCTCTTCAGAGTTTACAGTCTATGGAAAATCCCATGATAAAAACCTTATATTTTCATTCTATTGCTGATTTGCTGGAAACATCATGCAACTTTTATATTCTCCCTGAACTGCTTACAAAGCTATTTAATTTTTTCTCTTTCTTTTTTTATTGTTCTCAGCCCTGAATCTGTCTACTTTTGCCCTACATTGGCAGCAGCATTATATTCTAATTTGTGTATTTTCTCAGATAAACTAAACCAAGGGATTTTAACATTTTAGTCATTTATTGTACTAATTAAAAATACAAACTAAATACTAAAGCCATCTACCACAAACCCATTAGAAAGCAGTGTCCAGATGGCAAATAAATATTGAATATTTTCATAAATAGACTCATATGTAGCTGATTTTGAACAGTTTATTTACCTAATGCAATCAAACCACAGAAGAGTGAAATAATTTCTAAAATAATAAGATTATATTTAGTGGGATTATTCTTTGCTAGTTGAAGGAACTCAGTAGATGTAACACAATATGCATCTATCACAAGTCTATGTTAGTCTGTTGGATGCTTTTCTGGAACAGTTTACATATTTTTTTAGCCAGTGCCTTGTATGAAATAATTCTTGTGGTCCCCATGGCTACTTATACTTATGTTTTTATAATCAAAACTGAGTGCACTAAAACTATTTCTGGCCTTTGGAACAAAGATACTATAATGAGCTCTGCTGAAACACTGCACAATAGTTGCTTCAATAACAATTCTTCATATACAATTAAATCCATTGCTTGCTGATGCCAGTGTCACTACATTTACACAAAAAATAATATTGTGGTCCTGCCAGTTGCTTTTAAAAGACACTTTTCTTCCTGTGGATTTTTTCAAGCATAAATCATTAGTAAAGTTTGAGGAGGAACTCCTACTCATTGAATGCCTTAACTCACAGATTAAGTTTATTGAAAGCAATGCTCACATATTTACATTTCATTATTGCAATGATTAGTTTTATAAAGTTTTCTCCTGTGTTTTCCTGAAATATATATTCAGAAGTTAGACACTGCCTTTAGCATATAATACATTATTTGAAATCATTTGATTGCAGTTGTTTGCAATGCATATGTTTATCTTCTGTCAATATATTTTGCCTCATAACTAGAGAAGGAAACAAAATACTATTTTTCTTTAGATACAAATATATAATTAAAGTTCTATCTTCTAAAACTGATTCTGGAATCTAATTAAAATTAGGCTTAGCTATGTAATGCCAACTGAAATAAGGCTTATCCTTTCACAGAAATAGATAGTTCCTTGATGATTAATTATAGATAATTAAATTTAAAAAGTGCCCAAATATGTTAATGTTCTACCAACACATCTTTATATTATCTGTACCAATTAAACAGAGCTTTCTCCAGTTTTGCTGTTCAGCACAAAGAGAAGAAGAAGAAGAAGAAGAAGAAGAAGAAGAAGAAGAAGAAGAAGAAGAAGAAGAAGAAGAAGAAGAAGAAGAAGAAGAAGAAGAAGAAGAAGAAGAAGAAGAAGAAGAAGAAGTTTGCATACTAAATCCTTTAAAGATAGAAATTTATTTCACGTCTGTTCTGGATAGAAATAACCTGCCTTGTGTGATCTATTTTTTTTCAGTTGACCATTGCATTGCATTACACAATGGCTTGAAGTCTGGAAAGTTCATTGAATTGACTCAAGATAGATTCATGCTGTAGAGAATTGATACAAGATGGGCTGTGGCTGTAGAGAGTACATATCAGTAGAGAAAAACCATGACACTGACTCCTATATTTGATTTATTTATTACAATTATTGTATTCTTTGAGGGGAAAGAATATTCCACAAAAGAGGCACAGCAACAAAGAAGCAGTGGTTGGAAGCCGCATCAACTTAACTTTGAGAAAGTCATTAAAAAGATCTTCCTGAGCTTCCATGTCAAGTAGATCAGCAATGATTGGAAAAGACACGTCTGGAGCTAGTTCAGAACCAAACCAAGATTAGGCTCTATAATGAACAAATCAGCTGGCAGGCTGACTGCTTGAAGAATATCATTTTGTTTGAATTGTTCATTTCACTTTAGTCATCCCATCCAAAAGTCATCTATGGTATTTATCTGTAAAATGAAATCTTCAATTAAGCATCTGAGAATTATCTCTCCTATCGTTTTGGCACAAGGGAAAATTTTTTAATGTGATTTATTTCTAGAACTACCGAGCTTCTATGTTTTATCTTTGATGACATTTTTCATGGTTAATATTGAGACTTGGCAATTGTACACTATGTTGGAATTTTCTGCTGAAAGATGCAACTTGGTAGGTTGTCATCACAATACTTAAATTATATGTTAGTCTGCCATATTTGCAAGCATTATGCCCAGGATAAAATAGAACAACTGTATTACTGGTCAAATTCTTCAGCTAAATGCCAAAATAGTCTTTTGTTTCCTCTATTTTTATTTCACATTTTCAAACATAAACATCCTTCCCCATTAGAAATACATGTCTTTGTCATCTAATTATGACACTTCTCTAATAAAATATTGTCAAGATTTATTGTCATTTTACTGAGAAAGGTAATAAAATAATAGCTTTTATTTCTTCAGTTCCAATTCATATCAATGGCATTGTATTTAATATGTAATATGTCAATGGCACCAGTTTCTGCAAAGCTTTCCAGTGGCTGTTCAATTCAAACTGATAAAATTAGAATTATGATACATTGCAATTGAAGTCACAATAAAGTTTAGAGATCCTTCCGATTATCAGAAAATAGGTCTGTGCAATGGTTCAGTTCATTTTAAAAAGCTGCTATGTAGCATGTCACAACTGTGAGCATAATGCTGTCTGCAACCCTTTAAAGCTGCCTCTTTTCCTGGGATAACATGACTGGCTGCTTTAAACAGTTGCAAAAAAAGTACACCGTTTGTGTCTCTTTCTGCTCCAAAATGCCATTTGGAACCTAAAGCACTACCTGTTGGAGATTAGGGTTAGGATTTAGTAAATTAATATGCCGCCCTTCTCCCCAAGGACTCAGGGCGGCTCACAACAAAAATTAAGAGACATATAATACAAAAATTAAAAAAGAATTAAACAATGAATATAAGAAATACGGGACAATTTACACAATAAAAGCCAAATTAAAAACCATGGTCAGTCCAGGCCCGCTTGTTGGAACAACCATGTCTTCAGGTCACGGCAGAAGGATCGAAGGTCAGGGGCCGTCCGCAGCTCTGGAGGCAGTTCATTCCAGAGGGTCGGTGCGCCCACAGAGAAGGCTCTCCCCCTGGGGGTTGCCAGCCAGCATTGCCTGGCCGACAGAACCCTGAGGAGGCCGACTCTGTGGGAGCGAACTGGGTGATGGGAGGTTGACATTGGCAGCAGGTGGTCTTGCAAGTACCCCGGGCCTAAGCCATGTAGGGCTTTAAAGGTAATTACCAGCACCTTGAATCATACCTGGAAGGCAACTGGAAGCCAATGCAGGTCGCGCAGGAGAGGTGTAACATGGCAGTATTGAGATACTCCTATAAGCACCCGCGCAGCCGCATTTTGCACCAGCTGAAGACTCCGGGTGCACTTCAAGGGCAGCCCCATGTAGAGAGCATTGCAGTAATCCAGGCGAGAAGTGACAAGGGCGTGGGTAACCATGCATAGGGCATCTCGGTCCAAAAAGGGGCACAACTGGTGCACCAGGTGAACCTGTGCAAAGGCCCCCCTGGTCACGGCGGTTAGATGATCTTCCAGATTAAGCCGTGAATCCAGGAGGACACCCAAGTTGTGGGCCCTTTCTGAGGAGGGCAAAAGCTCTCCCCCCATCAAAAGAGATGGAACATGTTGGACAATGCGAGATGCTGGTATCCACAGCCACTCGGTCTTGGTGGGGTTCAGCCTGAGCCTGTTCCTTCCCATCCAGACCCGCACCACCTCCAGGCACCGGGACATCACATCAAGGGCATCACTGGGTTGGCTCGGGATGGAGATAAACAACTGGGTTTCATCCGCATATTGGTGATACCTCACCCCAAAGCCACGGATGATCTCACCCAGTGTCTTCATATAGATGTTAAACAGGAGGGGGGAGAGAACCGACCCCTGAGGTACCCCACAGGAAAGGGGCCTTGGGGTAGATCTCTGCCCCCCTGCCACTACAAACTGTGAACAGCCCGAGAGGTAGGAGGAGAACCACCATAAAACAATGCCTCCTAACCCCTCGAGCCATCACAGCAGGATACCATGGTCCATGGTATCAAAAGCCGCTGAGAGGTCAAGTAGGATGAGAACAGAGGAGCAACCCCTGTCCTGGGCCCACCAGAGATCATCTACCAGTGCGACCAATGCCGTTTCCGTGCTGTAACTGGGTCTGAAACAGGACTGGTACGGGTCCAGATAGTCTGCTTCATCCAGGAAATGCGGAAGCTGACGTGCCACAACACTCAACAACCTTAGCTACAAAGCGAAGGTTGGAGACAGGACGATAGTTATTTAATGAGGCCGGGTCCAGAGCAGGCTTCTTGAGGAGGGGCCTCACCACTGCCTCTTTTAAGGTGGAGGGGAAGACACCCTCTGTCAATGAAGTGTTGACAACTGCCTGGAGCCAGCCCCCTGTCACCTTCCCAGCAGCCAAAACTAGCCAGGAGGGACATGGGTCCAATAAACAGGTTGTAGTGCTCAGTCTACGCATAATCCTGTCCACATCATCCAAAGACACAGAGATGCCTTTGGTGCATGCATTCAGTAAAATCCTGGAAAGAATGCCAACTTGTAAATTGTTTAGGAGAAGTAAGACCAAAAAAGGATACATTTCTTGAAATAGGTCATGATTTTGGCAATGGTTATGAAGAAATTATTCCTATTTCAAGATATGTAGAAGCTTTTTTTGGTTTTTCTTTGCCTATTGAACCTTACACATTTGCATTCTGAGCTGAATAAGGAAATAGCAGAACTGTTCAGTAAAAGATGGCACAATACATTTCAGATGTTTGAACTATTCTTCTCATAACCCTTGGCCATTATCCATTTTGCTGAGGAAAAACATCTAGAGGGAGTGACTTCTGCTGGGAGAGTTGTATCAAAAATACCAGATGGCAAACAAATCAATTAAAGTTCTGGTCCTTTTTTACACTCATGAAACTTCAATGCACATGCAAAAGGGACATTGATAATGCACTTGCAACAGCATTTAGACAAACACAAAATACATAAAAACATTTCATCTACTCCCAAATATCAACAGTTACTTACAGAAAAGGCATAGGATAGACAGGTAGTAAAATCTACAGCATATAATTTATGAAGACTTCACTTGTTCATTGCACGTGTTATGCTTTTTCTATAGCTGTTTCTTTTCTGAAGCATACTGTATATAATTTTAAATTTACTAGAAAAAGTCTATGAAATTTAAAATGCTCCAAAGAATGAGAAATATAAGAGACATTAAGAAATTTAAATGATTTTATATAAACATTGTTGAAATAAACTTAATAAATAAAATTAATAAAATTGTAACCATAGTAAAACCTGATAAACTGGCTGAAGATAGTGGATTTCTGATTTAAATGTATCAAGAGCATTATATTAGAGAAGCTAAGAATTTCAAATTTAGGAAAGTCAAATCTCCATAAGAAAATCATTATTTTATGCTGGAATAGATATTCTGCTTTTATTAATTAACATGCAATAGTATAACATTCTCTCCATTTTCTGTCTTAATTTGCTATCAAAGGTACTTGGCAAAGAGCAAACAAAGGTAAGAATTTTATGATGATACAATTATACATAGGGATAAGATGAGAATTCAAAGCAAAGAAGTTGAATTGTTTAAACAATAGAGACAGTCAGTGGTAGGATTCAAATATGTGAACAACCGGTTCTCTGTGTGGATGCCGCTTCCAGAAGTACATTCTGGGCCTGGGCAACAAAAAATTAGCTACCGTTTCTGCTGAAGTGGTGTGAACCAGCTGAATCCCACCACTGGAGACAGTTCATTTCAAGAAGGCTCCTACCTTGATTCTGTTCCCATTTTATTAGCCACCATTATTCCAAATAATACCAAATGGTGGACTAGTCCAAAATATGGATGCATAAAGGAATTATCTTTTTTGCTCTTCCTTGATCCTTTACACCCACTATTTTAAGAGAGAAAATTGTTTAAATGTTGAGTTAATTTGCCACTGAGTTATTGATACATTTAAATCTAATGGATCAAGATGGGACAGAAGAACAAAAGAAGCTATTTAGGATTAACAAAGAAATAGCTTCATGAAACACAGCCCTGTGTGTGGGTTATACTGAACAATCCTTTGTGGTGGTGGCAATAGGAAAAAGAGTTCAAAATGTGAGTTTGCTAGAAATGATACAGTATGGATAAGATGTAAACAGACAGAACAAAGATCTGGTTTTGACTGAAGAAATAATCTATCTGAGACCTAATGACTAAAAGTACTGGTTCTTTATCCAAATTATAATTCCTACAAAAGCATATCTACTGGAGGTGAGGTTTTTGAATATTGTTGAGCATATCCAATTTTAAATACCCACCTACTTAAACCTATTATTGCATGCCTAATAACATAATGAGTTCTAGAGAGTAATTTATAATCTTGAAATGAAATACACCTCCAAGTAATTGTTCTAAAACAGACTAGGTATTACATTATTTCAGTAGGATACTTTCAAAATATATCAAATGAATAATCTGAATATAAAAATACTTCATTTAATTTAGATAGTGCTCTTATTGTCCTGAAACCTATCTATCATGCTCAAATTCTGTTGCAGCATTTACTTTAAATAGGGAAGAGAGAAAATATTCCTTTAATTTCTGCATTATGCTTATAAAATCTGATAAATACTTTGTGCTCCAATTATTCCCAAGCCTTTTTCCTCTTAAAAATTATTTGGTAAATTAGGGCATAAACTACTAAACTAAACTAAATTAGTAGCTGGTTTCAAACATGTACCTATATACCTTACTTCCTGGCTAATTGGGAAAATATAGGTCTCCACATTTTTGTAAGAATGCCATAAACAAGTAGGAGGGAGGGAGGGAGGGCGGGAGAGAAGAAAGGAAGGAAGGAAGGAAGGAAGGAAGGAAGGAAGGAAGGAAGGAAGGAAGGAAGGAAGGAAGGATGCATATCCATCCTTCATAATCACATAATATAAACTGCCTTTATAGAATTATCTTGGTTAATAATTTGTGGTTCAGAAGCCTTCCAAAACTTGTATATTATTTAACTGTAGCTAACTGAGCTGAGTCTTGTAATAGACACAGTTATTTCACTCACAAAAAATCATTTTAGATTGTATTACAGACATTAATCCACTTGTAATATTTTGAAACTATGCAAGGGGTCATGTTGTATCTGCATGAAATATGAATTTAAAATGGGAAAAATTAATATGAGAATTAGGTAGGATTTCTACTTTGTAAAAGAGAGCACAGCTGTGGCTCATTAGAAAGTTGAAGGGAAGAACTGACATCTGGAATCCATTAAAAGCAAAATGGAAGGTGGAAGTCTCTTTTCCATTTACAGCTGAAAATATTTATTACTTAACATATACATTTTGTTTAATAAAAGATCTACAGACCATTAACTCCATTTGTTGGTTATTATTTCACATGTCTTGAATAGTGTGTGAATCAGCATGACCTCATTAAAGACAATTTCTACTTTGCTTTCCATCACTCTTCCTTGGAAGCAAAGCATGCCTAGAAGGTAACAATGAATGTGTCTGCTATTCAGAACACATGTTCATAATTGCTTAATAAGAATAAATTAGTCCTTATTACCTTTAAGTATCCATAATAATAAATAGTGAGAGCTGGAAATTTTGTTTGTTTTTCACATCATATGTTTGGGTGAAGATCATAATGTGATTTCAATCCACAACCAAACAACCACTTTAAATCAACTTTATGAGGAAAATAGTCCTACTTACTATTCACCAGCAGACAGAGTTTGAAGGGTTTCATTTTTACTGGAATTCATCAGGTACCCATCACCATTGTAATCAGTTACAGATCTTGTTCAATCCAACCTAGCAGAAAAAGAAAGAATGCATACATTGCTTAGTATTTGCTTTTTGTTAGTACAGTACGTAGTCTTGAAGGCCTCATTTTATGGCACTGCTGTAGAAATAAATGGATTGAAGGAATAACTTTTCAGGAATTGCTCATCATGCAAAGAGCCTACTTGTTATTAGTTAATTCAGAATGTATGTGTGTGTGTAACAAGCTTTTTAATAACTGTATGATCTTTTAATATTTACTTCTGTGATTGAGCCCATCTGCTATTTTATTCAAAAAAATAAATCATATGACCAACAGGGGCTCTTTTCTGAGAAACTTGCACAGACTTATATACATACCTAAATATATGTGTATACTGCACTAGTTCTCTAGAAAGGTTGGATAAAATTATATTTAAGAATTAAATGAATTAAAATGGAAGTTAATATTTCAAGAATCACTTACAACTGAGGAAGCATTTTAGGAAGATTACCAGTTTTCTAAAAGCAGAGAGCTTCCATTTTTATGCACATAATGGTTATGCACATACTAGTCCTTTGAACCCTTATTCCACGGACACTTCTAATCACTTAACTGAACAAACACTTGATCTATAAAATACATGTTTTAATAAATCTGAAAGAAAGTACTATAAGGGAATGTTCCTACCTCTAGATCTAATTTACTGAACTGAAGCCAGGATTAGTATAAGTAAACAGATGATTTGGCATCTAAAGTTTCCCTTCTGTAATAACCAATAGAAAAATAGATTTACTGCTGCCAATAGAAGAGGAATGAGGGAGCAAAATCTTACACTTCTCCTTTCTGTCCTGACCAATGCTATCTGATAGAGTTTGAATGCTCTGTTGAAACTCTTCTAGGCCAGGGCTTTTCAACCTTTTCAGAGATCGTACCACTTTTAGGATATGGCAATATTCAATTACCACCAGTCACTTAGCAGATGGGCATGGCCTGCTAAACGCCAGTCACTGGACACAAGTGACTTGAGACAGCTGGGTTGGAATGGAACAAGTCGCACCAGCTAACTCGATGTGGGGACAACTCGGAGCTCCACAAACCTCTTGCCTCCCCAAGCTGCTAACAGCCAAGCACATACATGCGTGTACACACACACACACACACACACACACACACACACACATTGCATTCCAGGTTTGGGGACTTTTATCCAAAGAGGAAGGAGAGGGCTTTCTCCCCAAGCCCAGGCAAGATTAGCAATTTGCTAGCTCAGATGTGGATACAAGTCTCCAAGCTTAGAATCTCTCTCTCTCTGTTCGTGTGTGTGTGTTTATAGCACAGTAAACAGATGTTCTTTTCCCAATCCCAGACATCGTTGGTGTTTCCCTGTCTGGTGCCCCCTCCCAGCAAAGCAGGAGGTGGAGGACATTTGCAGGAAGCAGTTTCCTCTGGAGAGCAAGAGGAGGTGGTGGGGAGCAGCACTCCCAGGTCCTGCACAAGGGAGGCTGGCCCTTCTCGAAAGGGAATTCCCATTTCCTTTTTGAAAAAAATAAATTTTATTTAACAAATTCTAAATAAAAAAACAACAAGAACATTATTACAAAGTACTGAAAAGTGCATCAAATAGAAAAACACCAAAACATCCTAGACACCAAAAAACAAAAACAACAACATTAGACAAGACCGGGGAGTGTAATACTACCCCTAATTTCTTTTTCTCGTGCATCCCAGGCTAAGTAACCTCTAATTACCAAATATTAGAAATCTATAATTGTATATATCTCCAGATTCTATACCTCAAATAATAATACACAATCATCTGGTATTTCCCCTGTTGAGATTAAATATTCTATTTTGTAACCATGAATACCAGGAGTCCCAACTTTTATGGAAAAGTGATTCACTTTTCCCTTTGAGAATATATGTCATTCGATCTGTCTCTGCGCATAGTAATACTTTCTCTATTACTTGATAGTCCATTGGGATTTCCTTCGTCTTCCAATATTGCGCATAAGTCATACGCGCCGCTGTTGTAATACGTATTACTAGATACCAAACATTTTTTGGCACTTCTTGTGGCTTCATCCCCAAGAGGAAAATAGCTGGGTCCAATTGAAGATATTTTAATTTACAAAGTTTGGACCAAGTTTTTTTCCTCTTAGTAGGAACATTAAGACCGTTAATATTGACAGAAAAAGGCGAACCTCTTCCTGAATGTCACTGCTTCGCTGTATTCTTTATTTTTTTTTGCTAACCGTGTCTCCATTTGAGGGCCCGAGCCTCCCAATTCCCCAGCATCTTCCTTATCTATAGTCTTCTTTTCTTTTAATCCTCCACTTCTCCCCTTGGAATCCAATTGAACTTATTCCTGGCTTTTGCCTTCTAACTCCTCCTCACTCTCCTGATTGAACTGAGATTCAAAAAATACATGGGCATCCTGTAAGTTATCAATACGATATCTCTTGTTCTGCCACATAAAAGCCAATCCTTCTGGAATCAGCCATCGGTACCGAATGTCAAATTTCCTAAACTGACTTGTTAGGAAATCATATTTTTTCTTCTGATCTCTTACTGTTCTTGGTAGCTGCTTAAGAATAATTACTGATCTTCCTTTAAAGGATATAGTCTTCTCTCTTGCTTTCCTTAGGACCTGCTCCCGCACTGATGTTTTATTCAGTCGGACATGTATCTCTCTCTGGAGTTTGTTTCGACGTGCATAACTAGTGTAAACCCAAAATACGTCATCTATATCCCTCAACATATCTTGTGGGTTCATCTCAAGCACTCCAGCCAAAATCTCTGTCACAATAGTTTCCAACTGCTCCTCTCGGTCCTCTTCAATGTTTTGTAAACGTAGCAAGAAGGCAGATTTATCTAATTCAAGGGCAATTATTTCATCCTCCAGGCATTTATTAGCTATCACCAGCTGGTGTTCCATACTTTCCACTTTTACATCTGTCTTATCCATTCTCGTTTCTACCACCTGGATCTGTTCCTCTTGACTCACTACCATTGTCTGCATTTCCTGGAGCTTCGTATGTATACTCCTTATTTCTCCCTTTAAACCTTCCATCTGGTTACCCATCTCAGCCTTCATTTCCCTCTTTAACTCCTCAAATCCTATAGCTGTAGTCTCCTGATTTTTCAACATTAAGTCTTGAAGTGACTTAAACATATCCTGAACTCCCTGTATAGATAAAGCGTCTTTATTCCCTGTCACTGTCTCATCCGGAAATTTGCGAGCTGTCAGGGGTGTAGTTGATGGGGATTGTGTGGGCACAGGCACTATGGTCTTCTTCTTGGCAAAAGTTGTTATGGTCGCCATTTCTGTTATTCTTTGGTGCTCTTCCAAAATAGCCTACACTTACTCAATCTCCAAGACTCCTCCCCAAGCACCTCGTACTCTCAATATTATCCTAATCACCCAATTTCTTCTCTAAGTTTATTAAAGTAGGGGTTAAATATGTTGTTATTATATAAGGCATAAAAAGAAAAATATAGAGAGAATATAGTAAATAGGCCCTATCAATGGCAAAAAAGAAAGGAAATAAGTAATAATATGAATAAGCCAATATTCAAAAAAAGGGATGATGTAACCCAGTTCAGTATATTTAAATTCCTTATTCTTCAAGTAAGCGTGGCAGTCCAATTCAGTTCAGTTCAGTTCCTCTTCTCTTCTCTGCTGACAAATATTATGATGTTACAATCCAACTAAATAAACCTCCAAGAAAGAAGCAGAAAGAAAAATCTGATGCCAGATCAAATAGAAAAGGGGGTCTCCAGGCTGTTATGCATTAACGAATTAACAAATCACCATCCAGATCCCAGATATTTCAAAAGGAGAAAAAAAATAAAAATAAAAACACTTATCAAAATTTAAAGAAAGGTCTGTCCATCGAAGAAGAACACCAAAGAAGTAACTGGAATCCGCAAATCAGCCTGTGAGTCTCTCTAAGGCGGCTATTGTTAAAAGCCTGTATTGTTGTCTGCCGCTTTAGTCAATTAAGGCTGGATAATACTTCACGCTGCTCACCTCTCAAACGATCAACAAACGAAGGGGGGGATTCTCATTCTCTTTTGATATTCACTCTTAACTCTGCCTGGAACGTCAGTAGCTTCCTTCTAAATTGCTGAGTCACAGCTCCAGGGCAGCCATTCTTCAGGTGCCTTCTCTCAATACCGGCACCACGGGAGGATTTCTCACTGCTAAGCAGGGATTTTGCAAGTTCCCTGCAATTGCTGAGCGTCCTCTCTTCTTCACCTGCTGATCCCCAGCTGGCAATGGCTATGTAGAGCCGCACAGTATCGGGAAAACAAGCTGCGATCCGAAGAGATATTCCAGGACCCGCTTGTCTGCTGTGACCTCAGCCCCGGAAGTCCTCGGGAATTCCCATTTCCAATCACGCATGGTAAGGATGCTGGCTTCTTGGGGCAGCCTTCCCTCACACATCTCCCCTGCCACCACCTCCTCTCCAGAGATATGCAGGGGAGACAGAGATCTGGAGGGCAAGGCGCAGCCTCCATATTGGCCACTTCTACCTCTCCTAGCTCTCCTTGATTAAACACACATTATATATAAAATAAAACACAGCCAAAAAGAAAACATAGTTAAATCACTAATTACAGCTCTTCACATATTTTCTGGAAAAAATATTGGTAGGTGGGCTGCCTTTTGGCCTGCTGGATTTGGTTTTTTCCTTTGATTGCAGGCTGGGCTGGGCCAGCCCCTCTCTGTCTCCAAGGCAGCCGCAGGCCAAATGTAAACATCCCACGGGCATGTCTATTTTATATCCTCTCCTTTCTCCCCCTCCTCCTCCTTTTGTCTTCAGTGTAACTGCAACCGACTCCTTTCCTCAGGCTGCGCACAGCTTCAGCGAATCCTGGGTGTCCAGCAGAGCCCCAGTAGTGCCATGGCTCCAGCTGGGTCTCCCACAGGTTTGTGCTGCATTGCTTCCGCTTCAGCTCATCCTCATGCTACACTTTTACACTTTTTTTAACATGTTTTTTTACAGTGCTTTTCAACTCATTGTAAGCGTACCACCTACCAGATGCTGACGTACCACCAGTGGTACATGTACCATCAGTTGAAAAGCCCTGTTCTAGACTGCCTGAAGAAGAAGCTACAGTTGTGGCTAGAAGCAAGAATTAAAAATATTTTCAAAATAAATATTTTTTCCAAAACTTTGTTTCAAAATATTTTTCATAAACTATACTCCTCATTCATATCCATATGTTTCATGGATATCACAGTATCACTGATGTTTCAACTGTTACAAATATTTCTTAGGTGTACTGTAGTTACCCACTTTGGACAAATATAATACTGTTAATCATCTTGAGGGCACTGAATCAAGACATGTTCTTAGTATCCTAGTTTCAGTATAGCTACTAATTTAAAATAAGGACATCTGCCATCAGTCTTGCAAGAATAGTATGCTTTTGTATTTCCACATAAATTTGATGAGTTTTCTTAAATGTTTCTTGAAAATATTGTGACTGATCATTTTTCTTACTATTTTGGATAGAAATACAGATTAAATCCTTTAATTCACTCTCATAAAGATATAAGTAGAACATAGATGTATATAGCAAAGAAATGGCTATGAAAACTGAATCTCATGTATGTTATACTTTCTGATCTCCTCTTGTTTTTAATATATTTAAGTAATAGCTTAAAATGATAAAATGATTATCATACACACACACACACACAAACACACACACACACACACACTGTTCATGATTGGAATTGAAAAGCTGCAGCTATAAAATTATTAGTACTAAAGACTAGGTATTAAGTTGATCAGTCTTGATATGAATAAATTTGGGTATTTAACAGCTAGTCAACCTAAGATGGAACAAGAACTGGTTGGAATAAAATCTTCCTATTCATAATTCTCTGGATGAAATCCAAAATGGACATAGATGTAAGTGATAGTTTCTAAAAATTGGACACTTTAGAATTCCAGGTTATTCTAGCTAATTTTTCAATGGATAACATATTACTATGAAAGTTTGGCAGAAATAAACACTTCCAGATGTTAAAAGCAGATAGATAAATGGAGTGAAACAACTTTAGTACATATGAAAGAGATATATGAAATCTAAGCTATTGTTGTTGTTAGTTGCGAAGTCGTGTCCGACCCATCGCGACCCTATGGACAATGTTCCTCCAGGCCTTCCTGTCCTCTACCATCTTCTGGAGTCCATCTAAGCTCACGCCTACTGCTTCAATGACTCCATCCAGCCACCTCATTCTCTGTCGTCCCCTTCTTCTATTGCCCTCAATTCTATTGCCCTCAATTCTATTCTTCTATTGCCCTCAATTCTTCCTCCAGACTCTGGGTCCTTGGGTTCCAAATGAGATGCAAAAGTTGCTCTCATCAGAAAAGAGGACTTTGGACCACTGAGCAACAGACCAGGTCTGTTTTTCTTTAGCCCAGGTAAGACACTTCTGACGTTGTTTGTTATTCAGGAGCGGCTTGACAAGAGGAATACGACATTTGAAGCACATGTCCAGGATCTGTCTGTGTGTGGTGGCTCTTGATGCACTGACTCCAGCCTCAGTCCACTCCTTGTGAAAGTCCCCAACACTTTTGAATGGCCTTTTCCTGACAATCCTCTCCAGGCTGTGGTCATACCTGCTGCTTGTGCACCTTTTTCTTCCACACTTTTCCCTTCCACATAACTTTCTATTAATGTGCTTTGATACAGCACTTTGGGAACATCCAACTTCTTTTGCAGTTACCTTTTGAGGCTTTCCCTCCTTATGGAGGGTGTCAGTGATGGTTTTCTGCACAACTGTCAGGTCAGCAGTCTTCCCCATGATTGTGATTCCTACTGAACCAGACTGAGAGACCATTTAAAGGCTCAGGAACCCTTTGCAGGTGTTATGGCTTAATTAGCTGATTAGAGTGGGACACTTTGAGCCTAGAATATTGCACCTTTTCACAATATTCCAATTTTCTGAGATTGTGGATTTGGGGTTTTCATGAGCTGTAAGCCATAATCATCACAATTATGACAAATCACGGCTTGAACTATCTTGCTTTGCATGTAATGAGTCTATCTCATATATTAGTTTCCCCTTTTAAGTTGCATTACTGAAATAAATGAACGTTTGCACGATATTCTAATTTTGTGAGTTTCACCTGTATATGATCAATCATTTTATATTTTCTATCCATGTGGTTTTCCTGGTAAAAGTATAGAGATGATTTACTACTGTGTTTTCCCCAAAATAAGACCCGGTCTTTTTTTATTTTTTCTTTTGCCTCCAAAAGAAGCACCAGGTCTTATTTTGGTGGAGTGTCTTCTCCACTCACCTCATAGTGGCAGCACTGACAGTCCTACCCAACTGGCTCACTTTTGTGGCCGAAGAAGCAGCTTCATTCTGGAGCTGAGAATGGAGCTTTAGCCTGCACTTTGCAGTCAGAGGCCTTCTGGAAAGTCTCTGTAGCCGAGAACAGTGCTCGTTTTTCAGCTGTAGAGGCCTTTCAGAAAGGCCTCTGACTGCGAAATGCAGGCCAGAGCTCCATTCTCAGCTCTAGAATGAAGCTCCTTCAGTGGGGCAAGTGTCGATCCATGGGACGCCTGGCTGCAATGGTAAGCTCCGCCTCCCTCACCCCCGCCCTACCTTGATGTTTAGGTGTTCACCTCGTTCCAAAACTAGTTGGAGTGGGGATAGGTCTTACTTTTTGGGAAACACAGTATTGCCTTCTCCTATGATGCCTTTACCATTGTCACTAAAGTGATAATTCATCTTCAGTATCTTTCTATGTCATTTCTGCCTTATTTAGGTGCCTACTTGCTTTAGTTGTGCATCTTAGATGGGCTTTGTACTGTGATATAATTGATTTAATTAATGCAATTTTGGTCAGAACTCTGTATTATTATTTTAATTGCTTATGGTGGGGTCAATTAAATCATTAAATCAATATTTATTAAGATTTGCATAATCATCTAATTCAGTGTTTTTTAAACTTGGGAACTTTAAGATGTGTGGACTTCAACTTCCATGTTGGCTGGGGACTTCTGATAATTGGACATACCTTAAAATTGCCAAATTTGAAAAACACTGATCTAATTCAACAGAAGTATTTAGTTATAATCTTCAGAAATGCCTCTGATATACATTTGTGCAATAAACAAGTAGAAAATGATACATTTGATATGCTTTTATTAAGAATAAATGTAGTTAGAAGAACAAGAGTTGTGTGTGTAGAAAGGCTGATTGAGGCAGAAACTTTAAACTATTTTATTATTTTATTATAGAAATTTTATATAGCTGCCTACTCGCTCATGGCAACTCTAGGCAGTTTATAGACAAAAAACAATGTAGAAGAAATAAAAATAATAAAATAACACACACACACACACATTCAAACTATTTAATGGGCTCCATCCCACAATGGGTTCCCCAGGTCAGCTGGCGGAGCCAGTATAATTTCTGGAAGGATAATGTTCCAGAAGGAGGTGTTCACCTCACTCCAAAACTAGTTGGAGTGCAGGTAGGTCTTACTTTTGGGGAAACACAGTATTCTCTTCTCCTATGCAGACAAGGCTCTTATCCTGTATCTTCTTAGGGGATGGTACATTCTTTGGTTCCCCACTCTAGTGGGTCAGATGGATGTGACCAGCAATAAATGTTTCCTCAGATAACCTGGTCCCAAGCCATGAAGGGCTTTAAAGGTGACAGCCAGCACCTTCAATTGCACCTGGAAGTAAATTGGCAACCAATGCAGCTCCCACAGGAGAGGTGACATGTGCACATTGAGGTCTGCACAAAACCATGTGGGCCACTGCATTTTGAACCAACTGGACCTTCCAGATGTTTTCAAGGGCAGCATTGTTCTAAATCAGGCATGTCAAACTGCCAGCCCGCAGGCCAGATACATCATGCCGAAACTGCGCCCACCCCATTGCTGGCAATGGGGAAAAAGCTGCGATACATTGCACAACATCACATAACGTCGTGAGTTTGACATGCCTGTTCTAAATAGTCAAGACAGGAGGTGACTAGAGCATGAGTGATTATGAATAGGAATTGTTGGTCCAGGAAAGGGCCTAGTTGGTTGTCATCTTCTTTTGGAAGAAGTTGATTGCTTATCTTTTAGCCATTGCATATTTAACATAGATTTAACAGAGGAAGTGCTCTTCAGCATGGAAACAGAAATATGGAAGAGAATTTCATGGATAAAATTTTGCTTTGGTGGCTTCTCAAAGGAAACAGATGCCAAAACAGAAAGAGGACTATCATTAATTAGATGTCCTAATTCAGGTGTGTCAAACTCAATTTCATTGAGGGCTGCATCAGCATTGCAGTTGCCCTCAGGGGGCTGGGTGGGTATGGCCTGGGTGGGCGTGGCCTACTGGGTGGGTGTGGCTAGAGTGCATATGGCCTAGTGGGTGGGCATGGCCAGCTGTACATCGTTCACATCAAGGGTGCCCATGGGGGCCTGGGCAGGAGTGGGACAGATCTGAGGGTCTCTGGCAGGAGGGTGTCTGGGCCAGGGCCAAGGCAGTGGGGGCCGTTCCCTCACTGTTTCCAGGATGGCTTCACGGGCCGCATGAAACCACTTCGCGGGCCAGATCTGGCCCCCGGGCCTTGTGTTTGACATGTCTGTCCTAATTGTTTTAAACACTTTTTAATATATTGCTTTATCCTTTTTATCTGCTTTATGTGTTTGGGATTTGTAAGACACTTAGAGAGAAGTGGTCAACAGTATAACAATAATTATAGTAATAGTAATAATAATTTGAAAATGAGATAATATACCCACTGAAGAGCATGATTCTTTATCAAACTAATACAATATTTGTATTAACGTATTTATCAAGTATTCTTTATCAAATAATACAGTATTCTTTATTGAAATAATACAACATTACCTATATTTTAAAATTGTTTTAAAGAAGAAAAGTTTAAATTCATTTTTCAAAGTGAGATGGGTGACCTATAAATTTAATAAAGACCATAGAGACATAGCTAATTGGGTAAAATGCTAAAAGATTTGTACTTTCTTCTTTCTCTTTGTTTTTGTTCATACTATTATATGTTTGACATATATTGCTGGATTTTTTTTGCAAAACACAACAGTAGTGTCTTCCATAGTTATTTTCTTGTGAAATATTTACTCTCAGGTTGTTTAAAGCACAGAGGTGATTCTGACATTATTTCAATCAAATGTAGTAAAAATATTGTTCTGTCAGTTGAATTATTTCTCATGAAAGCCATGATTTTATAGACTTGTGCTAAAATAAAGTATTTGGACATTTAAATTTTTATAAATTCTAGACTTTGCTACCCGCTGGCAGAGGTTTTTAGGCTGCATTAAACAGAGTAATTCTCATGATACCTATTATATTTCATTTTAATTTTTCCCTTCTATCTGCTTGACATTTGAAACATCTGCCAGAGCTTCAGATCCACACTACAAGAACTGATGCCAAATAGGATGCTTTCCAGTTCATTCATAATTACTGATGTACAGAGAGCAGAAGATCTAGTCTCCTGAGAAGTACATTGATAAAATTTTGATTAAACATCATGCGTTATGTTATCATTTGTGCAGTTTGCATGCTAATCAATTGCACATTGGTTCCTTTACAACGTAATTTCTTATTGAAAAGCTGAGATCACAAACCAGTCAAAAGGAATTTGCATCATGCTGCCAAAGTAGCACAGTAAGAGAAAGTGATATTGGAATCAACTTTTACAGAATATCTGGAAAATGTACCAAACCTTAAGAAAGAAAGTCCTTTCAAGAACCTAGCTTCCTCCGATTCTGTAAGACTGTTACTGATAGGTGCAGTGTAATATTTTGACTATATGCCTATAGAATTTTAATAGAGGAAAATATTGTATTGATCTATTTGTTTAGCAGAATAAAATCATGTATTGTAAAAAGAATATGAAAGAAGCTAAATGAAAATTAAATTAAAGTAATTAATAAGGCTGATGTTGGTGTTATGAAGTACTTACGAAGCATGCTGGGAGCAAAATAATTGTAAATCAAAATTGAATTGAGTCATTCTTGAAAACTGACTCAAATATCCTAGTTGGATATGCCTCAGATATATTAGGTGACAGTTCTGACATTTTCAGCCATGAAGTCCAGGGACCATGCTGACAAGAAGTAATAGCTGAATTGTAATGTATGTAATGTAGCAGATGTCATATTCTTTGCAAATATTGAGCATCTCAGATTTCATGGTAAATCCATGCTGTTTGGGAGGAGGTGTACTGAAAAGAATGATAATATATCTTACAAATACAGTAAAAGAACTATTCAGCATTGTTCAGTTTTTAGCATTCAAGTTCAATTTTGCAATTTATATTAAATGGCTATTTTTTGTGTGTTTAGATATGGAGTCCCCAACCTGTGGCCCATGACAGAATTACAACTGGGCCATGGAAATGGCTGGCGAATGCATGTGTGCATGCATTCTCCATTTGCTTGAGCAACAGGCACACATGCACAGTGTTCGTGCAAATGGAGCTGGGCGTGCATGTGTGTGTGCTTGACGGCCACTTGAGCAAACCATGCCCTCGTCCCCCGATGGTCCACAAAGCCAGAAACCTTGGGCAACTTTGGTTTGGATGACCAATGAGGAATAACTTTGCCTGAACTTTAAATGTGCTTGTTATTTCAGTATAAGAATCAATACTGGAACAGTAGAATACATCTAAAATCATTATAGGAATGTTCACAATGTTGAATTTTTAAAAGCAAATTCCACAAGAACTGTCTCTCCTTAATGACAATCTTTGCATGACAAGAATAAACTCAGAGCATAAGATCAGGGAAGGAAAGGTTAATGTCTGGAAGGTGAAGAAATAGTTAAACAGTCATAAACACTGAGAATGCAGAATGATGTAGTGAATGCAGCTTTGCGTCAGTTAAGACTATATTTGGAAAAATGCTTCTAAAAGGAGCTCATTATGACTTACAATCAAATATTACATGAACAGCCAAGCTAATGACCTAGTCACAATATTTTATTTAAAGTTCAATATAAAGAATAGCATCTTGAAGGTGCTAAAATGTGTTTTTAAACATGAAATTCCATCGAACAGAAGTCATTTTTCTAACAAAAAACAACTGAGACTACATGCATAGACTTTTTTTAAAAAAATCATTTTTTTCACTAAAGATTTACAAGATATCTGATTTATTTAATGTACCTAATTTATTACAATTAAATACTAATGTGGAATATCTCAGCATGTCTGCTTAATCTATTGATAAGGTTAAAACATCCTTTCCAAGACTGAGATATTCATTCCTGTATCTGATAAGTTGTCTTAGCCATATTTGGAGATTCTCACTATAAGTGCCCATAAATCAGCAGAATTAGCAATTCTCTTTTTTAATGAATATATCATATAAAGTGGTCACACAACTATAACATATGGCTGAACTTTTATTACCTTCTATCCATTTTTAACAGAATTACATTCTAAATTAAAACTTCATTTCAAATGGTCTAAGCATTTCCAAGCTGTTGTAATGGATATGAACATAAGGTTTGTAGGGGATAAGAGGAGAAAGCAAGTGAGCAGAAAACTTACATATCTGAACTATTAATTTACTCTGGATTCTTAATTGTGAAGAATGGTTTTCCTATGTCTAGTGTATAAATCATAAGATCATCAGTGGCTCCCTTAGTTTTTATTATTGCTCTCCGTTTTCATTTACAGTATTTATTAGGCTGTTAGAGATATAATAGAATTGGCAGAAATCTTAGATAGGGTTTATGGGCATAGGTATAGCCCATACTACTTTTTTTTCTCCTCATGGGCATTTACAATTTTAAAATCTCTTCATGAGACCCTCATATCATTGGTAATTATCACAGTTTTTTTTCTCCACAGTCTCAATTGTTAGCATTGGAAGAAATTCATATTGAGATATTATTCCCTCTCATTATCTCCAATGCTCCAGGTTTTCTTGGAGATCAACTGGACTCCCAGATCATCAAGTCACACATAGCAAACAAAAGGTGACCAGGGAATGGAAAAATAGGAAGTGGTGGATTTCACTTCTTCTCATTGATACTTCAGGGTCAGTGCAGAACTAGTATTAGGAAACTGATGTGTGACAACAGGGACAAGAAACAGAATATCCACAGGCTTATTTATATCACCATATACATTTTTGACAAAAAATAAATAAAAATAAAGATAACATGCTTTCCACTATTGTATTGCTTATAACCCCCTAAAAGACTGCTTCTGTGTATCTTTGTGGGACTGCTATAAATCTCATTATATGAAAAAACCCATAACTTTTGTTATAGTAAACCAGTGAGGTCAATTTTTGCCTATGGACAAACTATTTCTTTCCATATCACTTTAGAAGAGTGCTTCTTTTATGTAGTAATTTACAAGCATGCATTTGATAAGCTAGCTGCAGCCTTTAGCAATTGAATTTTCCTTGTCATATGTATAAAGACATCATCACCTTGGTGTTTTGTGTATGTGCATGTATATGTGACATTAACACTAATATACAATCAAAACACTAGTAGAGATTTTTGTTCTTTCCCTTAAATGTAACTTATCAGATTTATCTTGTATCACAAAGTTGCTAGAAATCACAATGCTGCTAAAAAAAGGTCAGTCTGGTACTTAACCTTGTGCTTAACCTTGAAGTCAAGAGTCCAAATTGAAAATGTGTTATTTTCCCAGAAAAGCTTGGATACAAATCAATGTAATTCAGACTGCTCTTGATTGTAAGCTCTACTTTTGAAGTTCAAATTATTGTCTTTTGTTCTCATTGTAAAACTGATTTTTTCCCCTCTGCACTACACAAGTCTTATTAATTAGATAGCAAGAGCACAAGCTTATGCTGAAAACATTTCATACTCTCAAAGCTCCTGGAATAGAAAATTTTTCATTCATAGTTTCTGAAAGCAGTTTCTATTTCTGCCCCAATGAGGAGAAATCTATATTATGCCTTGAAAGGACAGCTTCCAAATCTAGTCAAAAATCAAGGTTACTTAAAATAGATGCAGAATGAATCGATTCTTCTCCTCTGTCCTTATTCATTTGTGCTTCTCCTTGGTTAGACAACATTTATCTAGTTTCTAAATGTAGAACTGCCTCAGACCTTCTTACGTTGCTCTTTTTCCACCAGCCCTTTACCTCGTGAGGTTGTTCCTGCCAGTTTCATTCAATTAATTTCAGCAAGAATGTAGGCTTTTCATTTTGCAGTTAATTTCTTTCAGGATTGATGAACTGTGCATTGAAATGGAGAGACTGACAATTGGAACAGAATGCAAATTTCATTCCAAAGCTTTGTACCTCCAATTAATAAAAAACAAGCCACTTCAGGACATAGGCAAATCAGGCTTAACTGAAACTGATGTAGTGGATTATTATTTTTTTTCTTTTTGCTTTATAAAACATTAGCCTCTATTCAACCCCAACATTTGTAACTTTCTCCTTGATTTTTCCAGTACTATGGCCACAAAATAAGCTGGTTTATCTGAAAAGTGAATCTGGATTCCAATACTTCCTGAACCAAGTCTTTACCATGTATGGTTTTACATGTAATAATCCAATACAATGGATTAAACGCCAAATGTTCCTTTTTTGAATGGAAGAACTCTTTCTGTCTGCAAATACTATTGCTATCCAGTGACATTGCTGACAAAATCATAGCAGAAGACTTTATAACTTCCTTTCCCTGAAGCCTGCTGTGACTCTTTCTACACAGCTTCAGGGGATATCCCAACTCTTCAGAATATATTTGTAGAGCGTTGCCAGGATATGGAATAATGTAGTATGCAGCAATTGCTACATCCAGCCTCTATTGTTGGAGAGTGACTCACAAGTGAAGTTCTCTTCACAGCAACTCTGTCACCTCCTCAACATACTGATACAAATTGCATTGTAATTATAAAAAAAATCAGGAACATAAAGATTCTAAATATTCTTAAAATCACACTCATGTGGCTTGTTAACATACAGTATTTATACTTGAAGACAGAATTGTTATTTTCCCTGTTTTTTGTGGTTAGTATTTTTTTGGGAAAATTAACATTTATTTTTCCACTATCAAAAATTTTCTATGTTTAGTTATCCACTCACTTAAACAAAAAAGAAAGAAAAGCAAGAAAGCTGAATGCTCATTATTATATTTCTAGGCAGAGAATTATGGAAAGCTAACTGTTTGTTAGCAGGAGGAACTAAAAATTTCTGGAGGGTACACTAGGAACAAATGCCTTTAGAACACGGGTGTCAAACTCACCATGTCACGTGATGTGTCGTGATGTACCATGACTCTTTTTGCATTGCCGGCAATAGGGTGGGCGTGGCTTTGGTATGATGAAACCAGCCCGCAGGCCGGCAGTTTGACAACCCTGCTTTAGAAGTATGTTTCTGCATAAGAAAGTTGAGCTTGTCATTTCCAGCATGAATGAGCTATAATTTCAAGAGTAGAGAGCTGGTTCATAATCACTTTGGACACCTGTGGGTTTCATCATATTTTATAGTAAGAGCTCACACCCATAGCTTAACTGGTTACAAATATCATTCTTAAGTGCTTTAAACAGTTCACTTGAAGCATCCAGTTTGGCAGATAGTATCATGGGTTCCTTGGTGATTTTTAAGTGGCTGATTTCCTTCCCAGTGTAAAACAGGATAACCCCAGGATAGAGGACTTTTATTGAATAATGCAGAATTTCTTCCATTCAGCCTGCTTCTCTCCCATCTTTCACTTCCCATCCCACTCCCACCCCAGGTTTTCCACAGCTTTTGCAGATTTTGATGATGTTTCCTCTGGAAATAGCTATTCTTAGAGCCATCAAGTATTGGCTTTCCTACAGTCTTCTGCAGATTTTCCTGAGTGTTCCTGATTTTTTAATGATCCATTTACCAGGATTTCAGGAATTAGAAAGGTTCAGGGATGCAGATTGCTTTCTCAAAGAACCTGTTTTGGAATTCTTGGTGCTCTCTGAGTTTGATTGTTTGCTTGCAGATGTTTCGTTAAAAGATAGGCAATATCAGTGCCAGTTACTTAGTTGGGTAATGAAGTGCCTGGAAAGAAATCTGCCAGATGAGAGATCACCAAGAACTCCACAGTTCAACCCTAAATGCAGTACGGCTCTTCTCTCTTCTATTGGATACTCTTGCTCACAGGACAACTGCTGGACCAATTGGAAGTTCAGCACTGCTGCTGTGACAAGAGCAACCACACTACAGAAGAGTGCTCTGTGGCTAAGATTTGTGTTTTTGGGAAATTTGGCTATGCTTCCACTTTCAAATTCTTGGCAGTAGGTTGGGCTTCCATGTACATTTTGGGAGAAAGGACAGAGAACTGTCCAAGCACTGAACTCTTCCTCATTGATTCAGCATCATACTGTAGCTTCTTTAAAGGTGATGCCAGAAAAGCATGCTGACTGTTTGAGGCCTGGGCTCTTGTTAAGAGTGCCCCAGATAGGGATTATTCTGCACATTCTCAGACTCGCTCACTCCTCTCCAACTTGGATAACATTTTAAAGAGCTACTAGAGATACACTGATTGTACTCTATGTAGGGCCATCCCATTAGTTTTAGCATGCATAAATGTTCTGAATTTATGTTTGCCACTTTGTTCAAGATTTTCTCTTTTATAGATTTCCCAAGCACTCTGTTTAAATTAAGATGAGGCATGTACATAAAACATTTGCAAATACAAAGTCTTCTTCCTCACTAGATGCTGACATTTCAGATATCCTAGCAATATCAGTGGTTGGGGCAAACCAAAGCAGTGATACTTGCAAGAATGAATAATTGCTACAGATCATTACAATGAAAACAGCTTGCCAACTTCACAAAAACTAATTTCTTTCGTGGATGCAATAAATGTATTTCTGATTTACTTCCAAGATCTGAATCCCCTCAAACTTTTCTCAGCAGTAGAAGTAGCACATTGCTAGCAACAATAATACATTTTTTCTGAATTATAAAAGTGAAGATGACTTTGAATTTGAGAATTATTTATTGATGTAATAGGTTAAAATTATGGCTAAATCCAACTATGAGCAAAAAAAAAATCCATTCTTATTTGTAGCTACTTGGAGATGTGCAAAAAGAAGGCTTTATCTTAAACAGCATTTTACAATGACTGTATCTTTAACTCAGTCAGCACTTTAATGAGCTTTCTCTGCTGATATCAGTAAGTTACATAAGCATAATACAGTTGGCAACCACCCAATACACATATACTTGGTGTCAAGAATAATTTCTATGAGGAAAGAGACTGTTCTATCCCCTTTTTTATGTATTTCATAGTACATATGCTATCACCATTTCTGGGATTTAACAACAAATCTCAACATGGTAACATAAGAATCCGGGCTTAAGAGCTGCACCTTTAGAAATGATACACTATTTCAGATCTTCCTTTTTTGTCTCCTTCAGGAACCATGTGAACATGTCTATCCAGTCTTGCAAACGGATAAGGTAACACTCCAGACTAGGCAAAAAGTTGAAATCAATTCTTTTTGTATTCAGGATATTTCTAAAAGAACCCAGCAAAGAAAAGTAAAAAAAATAATAATCAGTGATTAAATTATTAGTAGCCACCTTTATTTTGCCATCTAAAATATATTATTTGGATCTAGTCATACATTTTAAGAATCCTAACTTTTGGCAACAAGTAACAGGTAATCCCATAGAATGCCACAATAGGATTTAATCTCTGTTTTCCACTAATTGCTTCAAATAAAACATGTTTATAAAATGGGGGACTTCCAGAAGTAGCTCCTAAAGATGTTCAGTTGGATGGCTGAGTGAACAACAGCTCATAGAAAAATCAGCTTAGCTTTGGTGTAAATGTGTTCAAGAGTTATTTAGTAAATGGTGAAATAAAGCTTAATCATAAATTGCATTATTACCACATGAGATCTACACTGGCTGTTAGATAAAAAAAATGTCTTGGGAGTTTTTTCTGAAAGCTTCCACAGTTGGAGTAGGGAATGCTTTTTTAACAATAAAAATGCCTTTTATTAAAATTTGAGGTTTATCCTCCTCAAACTGGCAATTACAGTGGCACCTTGGTATTTCACTGCTTCAAAATTCATCAGATTTGGTACTTGATGCATTTTGATATGAAAATGTTGTCCAAATATTCATAGTCTCTTTGGTATTCAACACACTGCAAAAGGAAGAAGGGAACCACTGCAGAGAGCAGACAGAAAGATGGGCATACTGGGAAGGTTGCTGATATAGGAAAAAGGACAGACCGAAGTTTTTCCTAGCCAGATTTTAGACAGATTTTACATAGGAATTATTATACTGAAAAGCTTCTTGTTAAATTTACTTGTTCAGCTCAATATACTATATCCACCTAACGTCAATTATTACAGAAGCACTCTTATAACTTTAAGATATTTGGGGTAATATACTGTACATGATTTTAAAGAAACAAACATTGCCACCACTTAAAATTACTTTAAAGTTGACATCTTAAAGATTGAAGAAAAGAGAATTATTCTGAAACAATTTGTTCCTATCCTAGCTGACATGAAGACTTTAGTATGAATCTGTAATACATCAAGCTCATAGAATGCAGAATTACCCCAAAACTAATAATTAGAAATATGTGCAGGTTCAGTAACTCAGGCTTATGATTTTGTGCACATACAATATATCAAGTCAGAAACATAGAAGACAGGCCAGTATTTTATAGAAATAGAATGGTATTTTTCTTAATGTTTATACACATATATAAAGGTAAAGGTAAAGGTTCCCCCGCACATGCGTGCTAGTCATTTCCGACTCTAGGGGCCAGTGCTCATCTCTGTTTCAAAGCCGAAGAGCCAGCGCTTGTCCGAGGACGTCTCCGTAGTCATGTGGCCGGCATGACTAGATGCCAAAGGCGCACAGAATAGCAAAATGTTAATAATAACTAATAATAATTAGCAAATAATAACTACACCAGGGGCCCATAATGTTATATCTTCCTATATTTCACAGATTTTCTGTTTTCCTTGCGAGTTTTGATGGCTCATTTAACATTTTCCCAAGAGAAAGTTATCAGGAAGCAAAATATTAGTCAATTGTAGATGATGTGTCATAGTTTCAATTGCTGTTTTTCCTTTAAAAGCCTCATTTTTTCATATTTTATATATGGCAAAGTTGTTAGTTTATTTGCCTTGTACACAAAATGTAACATGAAAGACTGCTGCCTTTCTCTCTGCTTTGGAATGAGAGTGGCATTCCTAGAGCAGCAAACAGCCAATCATGTGTTTATCTTTATTAATGAGAAGAGAGTTATATAAGCAGAATGAAATTTCTAATCTGCCAAAAATGAAAGATTTTGGAATATCCTTCTCAGTCAAAACATTATTCTACATCTATTTACTTCTTCTTAGACTCCTCCAAGAGAATGAGCATTTTTCAGAATGATTTTAAAAAGTATATATGTTTCCATATGTGTAAAGTATGTATTATTGAATTGATAGATTAATCAATTTAATAATTGTTATAATGACCTTATGAATACATTTATGTTATTGCATAGCTTCATGCTATGAGCCAGCTGAAGCTATTCCTGAGCAAGGAGGCTCTGCTCAGTCATGATTCCTTAATCACCTCCCATTACTACAACATGCTTTACATATGGGGAGGTGCCCTTGAAGAATATTTGGAAGCATCAGATGATGCAAAATTCAGTCACAGCAGGAGTTATGGGTTCCTGTAATTCAGCACGTGTGACACTCCTGCTCAACAAGCTGTATTGATTGCCAATATGCTTCCTTGTGCAATTCAAGGTGCCAGTATTTACCTTTAAAGCCCTTCATTGCTTGGGGTTAGGTTATTTACAGGACTGCTATATCCAGCTTCCCATTAGAGCCAGCAGCAGAAGCGTGCTCTAGATTCCATCTGTTATCATCATCTAGTAAGACTCCAGAACAGAGAATTTTTTGTTTTTATGCCCTCTGGAACATCATTCCTCCCCCACAAGACAGCATCTACCTGGCTGTTCTTTCACAAAGGCCAGTTGCATACCTATTTTGCCTTTAAGCCTGGGGAAGCCCATTTTTTTGTTGCATGTATCACTGTTGTGTGTGATTGGTTGGTTATTTTTCCCAACTGCTATTTATGTTATTTATAACATAAATTTATATTGAAGTTTATATCATATTGAAGTTTATTGGTATAAACTTTATATTATATTTAGGTTTATTGGTATAAACTTCAATATATTGGAAGTGTTATATATGGAGGGGGTCATTGACACATATTTTGAAAGCCTGTTCTGCAATTATCCTGCTTTCTTCTTGGCCCTCTTTTTTAAATTCAAGTGCTGCTTGAAACAAAAGTAACTTCTTAATCCTCTTTCCCAGTCTTTAAATGCAGGTGTATCTGGTGTGGTAATGTGTAAACATACTGTTAGGAGTTAGTAACATTTCTCTTCATATTAAGAAAAGACTAGAAGTTTAGAATTCATTTTCAGCTAGCCTGCTTGTTTTTCATTCTTGCTTGCTGAACAAAGCAGAAAGGAAGGACATTCATGTAGCTTCAAAGCTTCTCTTGCTGTGAAAGTCTTAGACTTTGATTCCCATCTCAGAGTCATGTGCAAGCCAGTCAAGGTCTAGTCTTGCAACTGCTTACCATAGCAGGGCCATAAAGTCATGGCACCAGGTTTTGATAAAAACTTTGGAATTGATGTTTGTGAGGAGCTTCTGCACACAACCTAGCAACCTAGCTTCTGTGGAAACTGGCTTCCAATGGGCTATCTCTGCTGTCGATATTAAGGAGCTCCTTACAGTTTATGAGAGATTTGAATATTATTTTGCTTGATATGTTATGCTTTGTTTGCTTGAGCTAGTAAAGCTTAAAATCTATTTATTTACTGGAGTCTTCATTGTCTCTGGATCCAAAAGAACCAATTGCCTGGGCACCTGATCACTATCCTGATACCTGGCAAAACAGCATCCAAACCATGTCTTGATGTAACCGGTGATTTGAAGTGTTAAAGAACACCATCTAGAATTAATCAAATGATAAAAGGATGAAGAAAGGCAGTAGGAGAATTAAAGAAAGGAATAAATTGTCTCTTCCCTCTCTTTTTCCTATACTATCTTTTTCCCTCAGCATATGATTGATTGTTCTAATTATATTTCATGATTATATCTTCTGTCTATAGAGTTAATTTTTGTTTCACCTCTAAAATTCTTACAGCTAATTGTCTCCCTAAATGGAGAGATAACTTACATTTAAATTACGTTGGAATTGTAAAACTAAACATTTCAGAAGGTGAATTATGGAATGAAGGAAGAAGAATTTATTCTAGACTTTATAAATAACAGGTAAACATTTTATAAGATAGTTGTCTCATTTGTTTCTTCACCGAAATATTGGCGGTGAACTTATATTATTTCAGTGAGGGATGGATTTCTCAGGTTTTGTTTCAAGAGCTCAAATTTAGAGATGGGACACTCTTGCCCATTTCTGAAAGTGAAATGTTAGAATGATTCATGAGTGGGCTGAAAAAAATTTCCCTTTCAGTTTTTTTGTTCTATTTTGTTCTATGTTTATTTTTTCTTTCTTTTAAGACACAGGTTGTATGGTGTTCAAGTACTCTGGTTGCAAAAGCAGAACTAACAGCCCCTGGGAAGAAATAATAATGAAAATAATAATAGATCAGCTACCAATACAGTGTGTCTGAAATTATTTTAAAAGTTACTTAGGAACTTGTCTAAAGCAGGGAAGATTGACACTAAAATTAAAGGGCAGAAGCGAAATTCTAAGAGTAATTTTTGAGACTAAAACTGTGATTGGAGTAGATGTGGTGGCTCCTATGTAATCTTAAGAAGGTCTTCTTAATTTCATGTACTGCAATTCCACCAAGTTGTATTTGTTAGTTTAAAGGTCCTGGAAGAAAAGAATTACAGTAAATTGAAGAATTGGCTTTGTTGAACATTATTTATCTTTTTCTTTGTACCGTTTTCTCCATCTAAGTAAATCTGCAAAGAAAAAAATATATGTATTTGTTGCCTTCTTTCATGTGAAACTTCCTTTGCATTAAGTCCTTTATCTGGATGCCCATCAAAGAAGCAAAGGTAAAGAACATTTTCTTTTAATGGTGATTCCTCATATTAAGGATTTATTCCCCTAAGGCTGCTGATGTTACAAAAGTTTATTAGCTTTTAGCCCCAAGTAGCCTTTTTATTACAGTTCAGTATTTCTCTGCTGACCCTATTTGAATTTATTATTTATTTTTCTTGACAGTAATCTTTATTTTTGCAGAAGGACGAGTTGGAAGTTTTCATTTATTTCAAGTAAAATAAATTATACGTCAGTGAGCTGGTGTGGAAGGATTGATTAAGCACTTATCCTTAATGTGCTTTCCCTCCCTGTGCTTTCACTGCTGCTGCTTCAAAAGCCACAAAAACTATCCATCCACAAATTTAACAATATGTTAATTTGTTTGGACCAGATAGCTTGACATTTGATTTGGGGAAGCAATTTAGAGGATCTATCATGAAGTTTTTAAATACTACACAATATGATATCTACGAGGCAAATCCATTGTATCATTAAAAGGGAAAATGCAGGGTTTCTTGGCAGTCTGTAATATTTTTTGCAAAGAATTTGTGCAATTAAGAGGACAGGGTTTGCTTTCATGAACACTATTTTCTTGTCTAGATAGAGACCCAACCCACAGATTGTATAATCTTCCAGAGAGGCTAGGCAAACAATATTTGAACATTTAATGTCTTTGCCAAGCTTTCCAGGACAGTAAATTGGAACCTGCAGCATGACACTTGATTTTTTCTTATATATTAGTATTATAAAATATTACATGTTTGTATAGAACACACGCATTTACAAAATTTGTTTCATTTTCTGACATAAATTATTTACACGTTGGCTTATCTCCTAAGAAAGAATGACCAGGAAAAAGCCTTTTGAATGAATTTATTATGTTCAGCAACATTTTATGAAAGGCTCTTTGACTGAAATAGATTAATGGCAAGTATTATTCACTCGGCATTCGTTTTCTATTTTATGATCAATCTTAATGCAAGTGGCTGAACATAAGCTACCAGCAATATTTTCCCCATTTCCTAATTCCCAGCAACCCTGCCACTGAATGATTAACAAGCAGTCATGTTGCATGACTAGGGACAGTGGATTGTAGTTGTTATTATTTTATGTTTATACAGATAAAATGACAGTAACAGAATTATAGAGTTGCAAGTGACCTTGGAGATCTTCTAGTCCAACCCCCTGCTCAGGCAGGAAGGGCTATACCATTTCAGACAACTGGTTGTCGAATCTCTTCTTAAAAACCTCCAGTGTTGGAGCACCCACAATTTCGAGAGGCAATAATTCCACCAATAATTTTTTTTTCTAACTGACCGAATCTAGTAAAGTCTAAAGATCTCTATTAAAGTCCATATTGTTATGATACTACTTGGAAGGGTTTTTTTTCCCCAGTTTAAACCACTTCTCATGACAAGTTTCTTATTACACCCAATGTTTGCAGAATTGTAATGAAGAAATAATTGTTTAACTTATTTTTTTGTTTCAATCTGTAAAACAGATAGTACAACAGAAGCACCAGCAATATCAACATCTCCAGCTATTGAAATTCGGAAGAACAGTGTAACAATGACTGAAATCACCTCAAAAATTGAAAAAATTCCCTCCACTGCCACCAGCAGTGGTGTGGGCTCCTTAGGAGAGACAGAAGAAGAAAAGGCTAAACGGTTGCTTTATTGTTCACTATGCAAAGTTGCTGTCAACTCTGCCTCCCAGCTGGAGGCACACAACAGTGGTAAGATTGAGCTTTTCAGATGGCTTGCAGAAGAGAAAGCTAGAAATTCCATGAATTTATTAACAATTAAATGACAAGAAAAGAAAACCATTATAAAAAAGGAAAGTAGAACCTTTTGATCCATAGATGTAATCAGTTTCCTTCTTCAAATACCAGTTTTCAATCCTGCTGAAGCATTTGATTGCATGAACTGAATACTGTTTTAGAGGAAAGGAAAGCAGAAGCTAATAGGGCTGGATGTATAACGTTAAGCAGAATTTGAAAGAGGCACTTAATGTTTGCATTGCTGCATTAGAAAAAACAATTGGCTAAATATAAGCATACATAGATGAACACACACACATGCACATCTTAATCAAAATTGTTCTTTTCCGTTCTTCAGCACTGACACCTTTCATCAAATGACATATCTTAGATTAATTGATTTCACAACCACTTAGAAAGTACCTTTTAAGGAGGTAGTATGAACAATCTAACTAGATGTAAAAATGTATCTATTTGAGCAATCTGACCTGGTCTGATGGGTTAGGGTTGGGGTTTTAATAAGTCTTAATTATTGTTTTAACCTTGGGCATTTATTTAATCGCTTTTAACTTTTGTATCCTGTTTTGTATTTATTGCCCTGTGCACCGCCCTGAGTCCTTCGGGAGAAGGGCGGTATACAAATATAATAAATAAATAAATAAAATAAATATATTCTAAAACATAACTGAAAATCTTTAAAGGAAAACCTTCTCTCATATTCAAACTGTAGTTTCTCCTTTTCTCTTGGACTTGGGTTCTTCCAACTATTTTATCTAATACTGTTAAGCTACAATCCAATTCAGCTGATTCATTGAAAGCAATGCAACTTGCAAGCTTGGATCCACTGAGTATTAGAACAATAAAACTAATAAAACCAATATAATAAAAATGTCAGTAATACAATTTAGCCTTTAAACCCACCATTTATTTTACTCATTCAAATATTCAAGCTAATATAATATAGCTAATAACTAGAAGTATTTCTTTCACTTATGTATTTGAGGTTATTTTATGCGGTCAGCCATTTTTCATTCATCAAATTTAGACTGAATTTATTATAGCATCATTATTTTCTTTTTCCATTTTTCAGTCTTATTATTTTTATTTTGTACATAGTTTTCTAGATGTTTATAGGCCCCACAAATAATCCTTCTTGATTTTTTCATATTTTATGTATTCTATATATGTATTTATTTGTTAGATTTATATCCTGCCTTTTCTCCAGAAGCTCAAGGAGGCATATATAGCATTCATTCCTCTGATTTTCCCCTCAGAGCATCTTATAAATTAGGTTAGATTGGGCTGAGTTTGACTGGCCAAATCCAGTGAGCTTTCTAGCTGAGGTGAACCTGTAAATGGGTCTTCTTAGTTCTAGTTTTATATTGGCATCATCTGTATTCAGTCATTAAGACACTGTATCAAACTCCTATATTCTTCTTCAATTTTTTAAAAAACTGTGAGAAAATTTGCTTTTGCTTTTATATTCAGTATTCAATGACAAATATGTAGCATGTATCTGAAGTATAACTTTCTCTACATCACATCTTGGTTTCTTTTCCCAAGGGTATGAATTTATCAGTGCAGGTTTTGAAGTAGAAACTGTTTCAAAACAGATGCTGCAGATTAATTGTTGTATTATTCAGTACAACCTTGTGTTGCCACATTTCATTTCAATGAATGTACCATTCTATTTGGAAAGTAATTCTTGATGCATGTCTTTCATTACCTTGATACCCTTTCCCCCACTTGTAATATATCAGTGGAAATGTTAAACATGACAAAATTAGTTAAATTGGTCCAAATCATATGAAATATCTTGTTTTAAAATTACCATTCATTTGTCATGTATACAAAACAGGTACTTTTGTGAATGGTGTTTTATAAATTTAGATAACACTAGATGCATGTACTTAGAAGACTTCTTTGTAGGTTTTATCTCATTTATATAAATAATTGTTCATATATATATTTATTTAATATTAAATTTGATTTGCAAACAGTGAGCATATTAATATTGCTTTCAACTTTTAATATGTTAAAATCTATCATAGCATTTATTAAATATCTATGACCATAACTATTTATATGTTTTTTGATATTTTCAGAATCAATATTAGATTACATTGGATTACTTTTCCTTCTCTGAGGAAGGAAAAGTTGTGATTTTTTAAATCATGTTTTATTGCATGGTTTTTTTTTTTGCAAAGAATGAATGATATCACATATATACACAGTGTTGTTATTTCAGTGGCTTGTTCACATTATCTGTAATCTCTGAAAATTGGTTAAATAAGCTGAAAAAGCGATCTGTTTGGGATCTGGAATTGGCAAATTGGGAGATCCCCAATGGCATAATCTTTATAAGTATGAATATTGCTTTGGGATTCACAAGGATTTTGTGTACTTACTGCCTAACTCTTGTAAAATGTTTGGAATAATAATTAGTGTTTAAATTGTCATGACATATACTAACTTTGCATTCCCCTCTTTAAAAATGAAAAATATAAAGATACATGGAGTCCTGGGTATTTTCCTCTGTTGAAGAAACAGTGGCAAGAAACAGAATAGACTTTTATTGTAAATATTTTAGTTTTTAGAAGCAATATTTTTTCTGGTAATGACTTCTAGAAATAAACCATACATTCTTTTTAAAAAGGGTGATTTTGTTGCCATTTAGTTTTCATTCCTCCCAATGGAGTGTGTGCACTGTCAAAAAGGTATTTTGATATAGTGCCAATTCCTTCACTAGCAGCAGGTTTTCAAAATTACTATTAATAATCCAATTAGAATATGTGGCAATGATTCAAACCAATGTCCGAATGATTTTATCTTTTTGTGGGAGGACATGTTTAATTGGCAGCTGGTGATCAAAATAAAGTCTCCACTTAAATTCTCACATACTTTACTACAGACTGATTGCAGCTTCTTTAGCATAAAAGTTGAGGAAAGGATAACCTGGGGCCCATTAGTTATATGTGACTTTGGGCAAATTAAAATTGTATCACCAGTGTATGGAAATAAATAACTAAATTATGGAACCATAATGTCCCAGGTTTTTATATGAAATTAAAATTACTTAGGTAGCATTGCTGTATAGACAATATTAATATGATTACAATATTAATATTGGTATAGGGTTTCCTGCCTGAGCAGGGGGTTGGACTAGATGACCTCCAAGATCCCTTCCAACATCATCATCATCATCATCATCATCATCATCATCATCATCATCATCATCATTATTAATCAAATCAATCTGGAGAATTACAGATGGGTGCATAAAAAAATTACCAGGGATAGAACCTGAGGTATAGCTAGAACAAACTTCCCATTCTTTAAATTCCTTAAATATGAGAACTTTGTAACATTCTTGGCTATGGCTATAGTGCTAAAGAATCCTGAAAATTAAAATCCCCACATATTGGAGAAAGGTAATGCAGAGGAAGATGAAAGATTTATTCAAATATTTTTTTCTAAGATTATTCTTTTATATGTTTGACATCTTTAGGCACAAAGCACAAAACTATGCTAGAAGCCCGTAATGGGAGTGGAACCATCAAAGCCTTTCCCAGGACAGGTGTCAAAGGAAAAGGACCTATCAATAAAGGAAATACAGGACTTCAGAACAAAACATTTCACTGTGAAATTTGTGATGTGCACGTGAACTCTGAGACACAACTTAAACAGGTACTAAGGTTTGGCAATGTATGCCTTTTGTTGCTCCGAAGTTCCATAAGTTCAAGGTTCTTAAGTAGGGATCAGTAAAGCTGCCAATTTTTAGGATATTATGGGGGCCACTGATGTGATTATAATCATGCTCTGCAATTTGTCAAGAATGACTGGTACTTTCCAGTTTTGCTGTAATTTCTGCAACAATATTGTAATTCCAGGAGATTCTTACATTGACACAGATGCCCACAGTATTTTCAACTATAGAAATGAAAGGTAACACATCTGAGTGCCTCCAGACTATGTCTCCATATGTTAAAACATTATGGTGTGTGAATCAATCATATGATTCTTTGATTTCTTACCAACAGGACAGTGTAGTGCAAACTAGAGAGATGGACATTTCAACCAAACCTGCTGCTCGGTTCAGCAAGGTATCACATCTCTGAAAAGTGTATCATGTACATTTCACATCCCTTTCCACCCTTCTGAACAGACGGCACATTTGCTGGATTGCTTCCAAAGCCACAAGGCATGTTTCTAAACAGTTTGCACAGCCATGCCATATGGTTCATGATGATTTTGTGGATGATAAAATGTTATGCTGAATTATATTTTCGTTAAACTGTCATATATTGACAATTATTTCAACTTAAATTATTCTAGAATGACATAGTGTACCCTTGTGTTCTGTTATTTTACTTGCCCCATGTCTTTTGCAGAAAAATTGATATTTTGATGAATATAAATTGTTCTATAAACAGATTCTTCTCTAGACAAGAAGTATCAAATTAGGCCCAGTAAGCTATACTCTTCCCCCTCAAAATTAGAAATCCTATGAACCTTACAATGTTATTTTATAGATGTTCTCATATCTGTAATCACATTGTGTGTGTGTGTGTGTGTGTGTGTGTGTAATCTGAGAGAGCATTGTCTTGAGGGAAGACTAACTTAGTCTGTGGGAATAGTATATAGAGTAGTTATTTTGTTCAAAATCAATGAAACACACTTTAAAGTAAGCTTTCCCAAAGCAGCTTACCACACAATTTAAAACATGTTTATGCAGTAACCTCTTACTGGCAGACACTGCCCATAGATCAGGGCATGGCATTCACATGGTCAGATTGCAAAGATAGTAGCTAAAAAAGAGCAAAAGAAGAAGATACTATCCCATGTTTGTTTGTGTGTCTGAACTTTATAATCATGCTACTGACATAGATTCCAGTTTGTGGATTTGTTGTTCTAAAATGGTGGGTTATTTCGCTGTGGGATGAGGTGGTACAGATAAATTGTTTGTCCTACAGATGCAAGTGCCATAGAGAACAATTTAAGGCAAGTGCTATTTATTTGCATAGATAAAATTCAGTAGTTAAGAGTTCAAGGCAGTTTGTAGTACATAGCCCATTGTTCAAGTGTTACATAAGGGTTTCTTATAGGAAGCATAAATCACCTAATCTAAGGGAAATAGGTTCGAGCCTTTAACAACTGAACAAAAAGAGGACATTTTAATGAAACATTTGTTCTGCAGGAAGAGCATTCTATATCTTCTTAAACAATGTACTTTTCATTAAAGTTATTATTGTAAGATATCTGACATCATTACATAAGCCCATCTTTTAAAAATGCCTGTTTTATTACTGATCTATCAATTATTGATGTTGAAGATTGTGCCACTTCAGGATGTATTCCTTGTACAATAGTTTACAAAATATACTGGACTGTTGCATAACCTATTCATGGCTACAAGTGCCAATGGATTGCTTTTGATTATATTCCCCATTGTGTGTCTGCTTACTCTCTTGTAATCCCTTCCTCACTAATAAATGCAAATAGAAATTAGTTTATTATTTCCCTTCTTTCTAATTATTCCAATGATGTGGCAGCCAGGAAAAAGGGAAGCTGAGGCAAAATCTTTAGGAGACAAACAAAAGCAGACATGAAATGAGTTAGTCATTCAGTTACAGGCAGGCAAGCAGCTACCTCAGCTCTTTGGCGATAACTCCAAAGGTGAGGGAAGGGGTGGGGAATGGGAAAAAGCAAAGTACAGTAGCAATCATATAATTTCCCACTTAGCAACCACTTTGCTTAGCAATAGAGCTGCCAGTTCTAATTGAAGTCATTAAGTTAGAAGTCCCTGTATTAGATTAATGAGATTATTTATCAATGAGCTGATCATATATACAGATTCTCAGTCATCCAGGTCATGGTTGTCCCAAAGGTGCTTTTTCAGGAGGCAACTAGAATTTCTTGTTTTTCTTTGAAGATGTTTTGCTTCTCATCCAAGAGCTTCTTCAGCATTGACGGAAGGATTTATATTCCTTATAGACAGCTGGTCATTTGCATTTTTTTAGAGAGTCATTGATGCCACCTGGAGGCTTATCTGTGTTATCAAGGTCATATGATTAGTCCAAGTGGATGTGGAGCCTTCTTGGCTGCAGGATGTTTTCTGCCCTGTGTCTCTTCACTGTTGAAGACAGGTGCAGGGTGTTGGGGATGAGTCTGTGTTGTCTGCATCTCAAACTGAAGAAAAAATGGTTCCTGTTTTCTTGAAATCCATTCATACTCTTACACCCTTTGAAGGCTGTTCATCCCAAAGTGCACAGCTAAATGTCTATGGAGATTCTCAGTCATCCTGGTCATGGTTGTTCCATAAATCCTTTCAATCCCCACCACCCTGTCAGAGTTGAATAAGCTTCTTGGATGAGAAGCAAAACTCTAGTTGCTTCCTGAAAAAGCACCTTTGAGATAACTTGGATGAATGAGAATCTCCATAGACATTTATTTATTTATTTATTTATTGATGGGATTTATATCCCGCCCTATCTCCTGAAGGACTCAGGGCGGCTCACAATAAAACATATAATAAGTGCATAAATCAAGATAAATGAAATTGAGAACATCAGTGCAATAAAAAATTAGAGAATTTAAAAATGAATTAAAAATACTAAATATAAATTAATTAAGATGCCTGTCAGTCTAGGTCAGCTTGGTGGAACAGGTGTGTTTTGAGGCCGCGGCGAAAGGATTGGAGGTTTTGGGCTATCCGAAGCTCAGGGGGGAGCTGATTCCATAGGGTTGGTGCTCCCACAGAGAAGGCCCTCCCCCTGGGGGTCGCCAGCCGACATTGCCTAGCTGACGGTACCCTGAGGAGGCCTTCTCTGTGTGAGCGTACTGGACGATGGGAATTTGTTCCCGGCAGCAGATGGTCCTGCAAGTATCCCGGACCTAAGCCATGTAGGGCTTTAAAGGTAAGTACCAGCACCTTAAATCTCACCCGGAGGGCAACTGGTAGCCAATGCAGCTCCCGCAGGAGGGGTGTAATATGGGAGTATCGGGAAGCTCCCATCACAACCCGCGCAGCTGCATTCTGCACCAGCTGAAGCCTCCGGGTGGTCTTTAAGGGCAGCCCCATGTAGAGAGCATTACAGTAATCAATACGGGAGGTAACGAGTGCGTGGGTGACTGTACGTAGGGCATCTCGGTCCAAAAAGGGGCGTAATTGGTATATAAGACGAATCTGGGCAAATGCCCCCCTAGCCACGGTTCCCATGTGATCATCAAAACTGAGTCGTGAATCTAGGAGGACGCCCAGATTGCGTGCTTTATCAATGGGAGGTAACATCTCTCCTCCTATAGTCAGAGATGGAACCTCTTGGACTAAACGAGATGACGGTATGTACAGCCACTCAGTCTTGGCCGGGTTGAGTCGAAGCCTGTTTTCTCCCATCCAAATCTGTACCGCTTCCAGACAACGGGACATCACATCGAGGGCATCACTGGGTTGGTTCGGGGTTAGCTATGCACTTATGGATGAGCACCTTTCGAAGGAATATGAATGGATTTCCAAAAAGCATTGTAGACTACAGAAACCATTTGCACTTCAATTTAAGATGCAGACAACACAGACTCATGCACAACAGTCTATGCCTGTCTTCAACAGTGAAGGGACACAAGGCAGAAAACATCCTGCAGTCAAGAAGGTTCCACACACATTTGCACTATTGAGGTCACCCTGAGGACACAGATAAGCCTCCAGGTGGCATCAATGACTCTCTAAAAGAATGCAAATGACCAGCTGTCTGCAAGGTATATAAATTCTTCCATTCCCCACCATCCATTCAGAGCTAAAGAAGCTTCTTGGATGAGAAGCAAAACATCTTCAAAGAAAAACAAGAAAAAGCACCTTTGGGACAATGAGCTGATCCTAAGTTCCCAGATAGTTTTCCATTTAAGATATTTACAAAACCAGACCTTGTTAATTTTATATGGCACACAACCTATGTGTTTATGATTTCAGATCAACCAGAAAAATAGATGAATAGATATATGATAAAAATCTATTCATCTATTTTTCTGGTTTATTTGAACCAGTTTTTATTTATGGTTAAAAAAATAGATAAAAAGATTTATCATTCTGCATGGTTTTAAAATAGGACAAATTATTTTTTTTCAAGTTGGCCAAAATTATTGTGTTGAATTCAGTGAATACTGTCATTTGAAGAAAAGTAGTAATAAAGACTGTTTTGCTTTCAAACAGCACATAAGCAGTAGAAGGCACAAAGACAGAGCTGCTGGGAAACCTCCAAAACCCAAATACAGTCCCTATAACAAACTCCAAAAAGGAACACACCCACTTGGGGTAAGCAAGTTTTGGACATATAGTATTATTGATAATATAATTTGAACCACAATTCTAATAGTATTATGGAGACTCCATCTCTCTAGGTTAACTGATAACCCTTGAATAATCTTACATTTCTTGATTGAAAATAAGCCACATCATAAGCTAAACCATTCCTTATATATATATTTTTCTTATGAAAAGGAAACTAACCAGAAAAAAAGAGGGAAGGGGCAATGGAAAATGATGTTTCAAGATAAAATATCCACCTGACTGTTGAGCTTTCCCAAGCATTCATTTGGAAACTCCAAGAATCTAATTAATTTGGGCAAGGGGTATTCAAAGCTTATCCATCCCTGATATGGAGAATGCAAAAGAAAAAAAGAGAGCTTGAGTAGTTGAATAACCAGAATATAGTATTTGGATGAAAACTCACCACTCACATAAGAGACTGCTAATGATAGCACGCATATGTTCTAATCAGAATTATGTTCCACTGAATTAGAGTGTTTACTCCAAGTCAATTTAATAAATTTAATAAATAAATAAATGATTTCACAACCAGGAAACTGATTTGTTTGGTGTGCTGCTGTCTTTCCTTTGCATAGTCCTTTTTATGATACTGAAATTTTGCTCATATTTCTGTTGAAGAATGTTATTGAAAAATCAGATAAATAAAAAGAAATCAGTGTAATGATGGTTAACTATAAGAATAGGGTATGCAATTGTTTTTTCAGCAGAAGGCCAAATTCACTGTGTACTAAAAAAAAAATAGCCAGAGGTGAAACAAATTGGGAGGAGTCAGAATAAAAACTCTATTAACTATAACTACTTAATGAAGGATAAGGGACTATGGACCATGTGTTTTGGAAAGTGGGAATGAATCTTAATGTTTCACCTGAGGTCACATCTATATCACAAAGCAAGTGAAGCCCATGTCCATCACTCAGGATTGTTTTCCACTTTGTATAAGTGAAGCCAAGTGGCACAGCTTGCTTCATGACTTTGCTTCAAGGGAGAGCATTGCTTATTAATACCTATCTATCTATCTATCTATCTATCTATCTATCTATCTATCTATCATCAATTTTTATTCAACCTTTATTATTTTTGTAAATAATTCATGGTGATGAACATATACTGCTAAGTTTGTAAGCCGCCCTGAGTCTTCGGAGAAGGGCGGGATATAAATGGAATTTAAAAAAAATATATAGAATATTCCTTCCTATTTCACCCACAACAAAAAGTCTATGAAGTGGGTTGGGCTGAGAGGGAGTGACTGACCCAAGATCACCCAACTGGCTTTCATGCCTAAGGCAGGATTAGAATTTACAATCTCCTGGTTTATAGCCTAGTGACTAATCTGGCTTCACTGAAAGCTTCATTGAAGCAATCCCTTCTGAAATTTCATTTGCTCCTAATAGAATTCTCATTCCATATATTATTCCCTTTGGTCACATAAAAAGTTCTATTTGGGAACATGATGGGACCTTGCCTTTTGCACTTTTGATGTTAAAAAGCAGCTTGTTTGCAAAAAAGTTAATAGGGAAATGGAGAGATATATATTGGGACAATTGAAAATAAACAGTGCATATTCTTTGCTTCTCTCAAATGAGAACCTTTTCATAGCAATTTAGAACATGCTTTGTCCAGTATAAAATCTGTAAATATTAATTATCAGAGTATACTGAGTTTCTGATTCCTTATATATATTAGGCCTCTTTTCTGTTACTCTTGTTTACTTACTCATTTTTAAAATATTTTATTTTCCTTTAAGAGCTTTGATTTATGTTTCCTTTTGCAATATAATCAAGTATGTTAGATATTTTTATCATAAAAATTAATCTTCAGTGTTTGTGATTTCCAAGAAGTAACATTCTTTGTTATGTTTTCCCTCCTTTTTCAGGTCAAACTTGTATTTTCAAAAGAAGCTGCAAAACCAGTAGCTCCACGGATACTACCCAACCCACTGGCAGCTGCAGCAGCAGCTGCTGCTGTGGCTGTAAATTCCCCTTTCAGTCTTCGAACAGCCCCACCAGCTACACTTTTTCAGACTTCTGCACTTCCTCCATCACTTCTTCGACCCGCCCCTGGACCTATACGGACGAGCCACACACCTGTCCTGTTTGCTCCATATTGAACTCCATCAATGAATTAAATGTACTGCAATAATTTTTCAGAATGAAAGCAAACGAGGACAATGACCTATGCAGTGTTAATTTATTGTGATATATATATATATATATATATATATATATATGTATATATATATATATATATATATATATATATATATATATATATATATATACACATACACACACACACACACTCACACAAACGTATTGAGAGATCTTAATCAAGAAGGGAAAGTGGCTGCATATTCTTCCAATGAGAATCTTACAAGTTATCCTGCAACATGATTGATTATGTGTGTGTGTGTGTTTGTGTGTATGTAAAATGAATATTCATATATAGTAAAAATATATATGTGTATGTATACAAATACAAATACACATACACACACATACTAGTATTGAAGCAATTTTGATTGTGCTTTTTGGCACAGATCTTGCGTACAGAAACTTTATCGTTTATGAACAACTAAACAGAACTAAACTAAACAGAACAACTAAAGGGCATTAACTGGTTTCAATGTACATAAAATAATTCTTAGAATAAAAGGGGAAAAGGAACAGAAGTACTAGGAACACTAGTACACTTAACCAATTCTCCTGCCAAGTCAGCATTTCCTGGATATTTATCTGATAAAAATAGATAAAATAGATAAAATACTGCAATGTTCACAAACTGAGAAGACATAATTGACATCTTCCTTCTTTGGCAAGTTTCCACAATATTTGTAAGCCTAGAAAGGAATTTTTGGCTGTCAATTGCACACGTTCCCCCTGGGATAAACCCTATTCAACACAGCAGAAGGTACAATGGAGTAGACAAACAAATTAAGGCAATGGCAAGCACGTCTGCTTTGTTGCCAAGTAAAGCAAATTGGTAAACCAAACTATATAGTTGCCAGGAGATGAGCATGACTCAAGAGATTTTATTTACAGTAGATGTGGATAAGATTGCAATATTGGCTTCTCCCTGGAATTCAAGACTTTTTAATCAGTTATATCCCCATTTCAGTAGAAACTCTAATCCTGAAAGCCATTAGCTGGACATTTCGTTCTGAAGGTTTGCCTACCCATCTTGCCTCTTTGCTTCATCACAAGTGGCATTTAACATTTCCCTGTACTTTAAATGTACTTGTAATATTAAAGATATTGGATCTGAATGTTCAGGACAGAAGAAAAAGTTCTACTAGAGATATATGTTCTTGCGTGCTCAACCTGATTAGAATTGGGAGACCCAATGTGGTATCTTTGTTATCTGTATCAACCAATCAAAGTACAGGCAGGAGAAATTGATCTTAGTCCATAGTCCAGGAGGTAAAGGAATCAGGGTCCATAACGAATGATGTAACCTGGCAGTGTTAAGGCAGGGATATCTGTATCAACACTGCAATTATCTTAAATAGCCCAATAATGATCTGAGCTCCTAACATTCTCATGAAACAGGTCACAGATTTCCTTTTCCTTGAGCCAACTCTCAATGCTAGCAGTTGCTTTTCACATCACTGAAATGCCATGTCTCCCCTACTCCACTTTCTGGAATTGCAGTTTTGCCAAAGTAAAAGAATATTTTGAAATATTCTATGGGAAAAAGTAATATATCTAAAATCAACTTTAAAATGGATAACAGAAGATATTAGATATTTCAGCAGATTGTGGTAAAATGGTGATTAGACAATGAATAGGACATAGGATTGGTTATAGAACAAACAAACAAAAGGAACACAGAACATAAAAGATTTGTGAAGAAGTTTGTTTATGCCATATAGAGGTCGTCGTAATAATAAAGTACATTGCTACAGTTGGGATCTAATACAAATCTAAGTTATATTTTATCAGAAAGCCATACTATGTGGACAAATGCAACCCATGGACCAGAAACTTTGCATCTGTCTTATTATCATAACCTTTTACCCTTTATGTCATCTTACAGACCTACTGAAAGGAAAGTCTTTTTGATATGGGATTGTAACCTTATAGCTGTATGTTCACTGTGAGGCATTAAAAACATGAAATATTGGAAATCTATAGAGCTATATTGTATATATGTTAGAATTCAAAATAATTTATGAAGAGAAAACTATATAAAATAATTAAATTGACCCATTCATTTTTAGAAAAGGGTTATGAAACAGTTGGCAAGAAGTAGCAGAGAGGATGGGAAAGAAATGTACCTCTTCTGAATCTCTGATATTGCTGCTAACATTTTATTGGAGAAATTAAATGGTCAGCTGCTCATTCAGAAGCAGCCATTCTGTTTTACAGCTATGATATTCACAAGTAGATTTTAGCAAATAGACCACATTTTAAGTTGGAGAACGGAAACTTAAAGATTATTCATGAAATACTAGCTGTATAAAAGCAATCTTCACAAATTTGCCACATTCCTGTGTTGTATAGTATCAGTACTTGTTATTTTTATTTTCTGTAATTGTTAGCATACACAAATAAACACCCCATTTAGTTCACTAGGCCAGGCAACACTTCAGCTTTAAAAGGAAAATAATTAAGGAGGAACACTCTCCTTGAATCAGTCTGCTACTCATTAAAACAGCTGTGTCTGTTTCTGGGATCATGCAGCTACATTTTCACAACCACTGGGTTGTTGCTGTTCTTAGCACTTGTCCCATTTATTTGGCAGAGTAAGCTTGTTTTGCATTACATTCACTGCAGTCCAGATATTGATTTAGGAGACAAAGGGTACTCTAAGGCTTCTAAACTGGTGTCTGTGCCAATGGCAGCCTATTAATCACTACACCTCATGCCATCCCTTTGAAGTAGCCCAGACAAAAAGCACCAATTAAGAGTAACCCTACTTAATATTACCTTTGTTGTAAGGTTGCAGGAAGTCTGAAGGGATCTTTATCCTCCGTTATTTTATATTTCTAAAACTACAGAGTCCTTTCTGAGATGTTTTCATCACCCTCACCCATCATCCTTCCAATTCATATTTTATTAATAGGAACACTGCCTAGGCTCCTGCTTTTCTTCCTGTCTCCCAAGCTTATTCCCTAATATCATTACACTATACTAGTTTCATTTGCAGTTTGCTATGTGATACTAAGAAAAGGCTTGAAGAATTGTTGACAAATATCACATATATAGCTTTTTCTTTCCAAATCTGAAACTGCATACCCCTAGTTAGTAGCGTGGTTTCAGAAAAGTTGGTCTCTGTGTTTGTGTGTGCGTGCGCACATGCACACATCTCTCTCTCTCTCTCTCTCTCTCTGTGTGTGTGTGTGTGTGTGTGTGTGTGTAGATTCTTTTAAGTCTAGGTGGAAAAGTAAAAGAACTTAAGTTCCTGTGGGATTTACAGATTCAGACAGAGGCAGATACTGGCTAATCAATCAGATGGTAGTAGACAAAGACCAGAAGGCAGCAGTGGTGATAGATATCACTGCCAATTGACAGCAACATCAAGAAAAAGGAGTATGACAAACTGGAAAAGTACCAGGGCCTGAATGAGGAACTGGGGTGAATGTGAAAAGTAAAAGCCAAAGTGGTCCCAATAGTGGTAGGAGCATTTGTAGAAGGATTTCTTCCATTCTTAGTAGAGCATGGAGATCACCTCTTACATTGTTATAGAGCAGGGATGTGAAACTAGCCACATCACATGACATGTCATGACATATCATGACTTTTGTTCCCTTGCCAGAGCTGGGGTGGGCGCAGCTTCCATGTGATGCATCCAGCCCATGGGCCGGCAGTTTGACACCCCTATTATAGAGGAACTCCCAGTCCTCTGGAGCAGATTTTTGTAAGTTGAAAGACTGTAGGAGAAAGAAGGAGATAAGAGAATAGATCATTCCATGAGCAGATTTCTATGGCCGAAATTCTGTATCCAATCCAAATATGTGCCTCCGAACTTCAAAGTGACATGCATTTCTTAAATTCTTATTTTCCAAGAGAGCTCCAACCGATTTATTTATAAATATTTCACTTATGTTATTTGCAACTGTTTGTGCTTTGAAGTTAAGTTTATCAGTCTTATACCACATATAGAATATGAAGTCAAGGATGTCTGTTTATTATGTGGTTTTTATGTTCTTTCTTTAGGAAGGTTGTTCAAGATTGTAATAATAAGTTTAACATTATATTTAAAAATTCATTTTCCAGGTTGCTGAATTAGTTAGTGGTCAGATTTATTGCTATGGAATAATATTGAAATTTTATTTTTGGAAATAAACCTGTAAGAAAAAAAATCTATGAATTTTGAATACACATACCTGCCTCTGATCACATTAATTCACACAGAGACAGGGAATGTGTAAGCTTCAAGATGTTGAATTGTGTCTCTCGTCATATCTCTTCGCTATATTGGCCGGGGTCAATGAGAAATGAAGGTATTCAACATTTGGAGGAAGATTGTAATTAGTGTAACTAGATCTGGACTGTAAAACTCTTACAAACCACTTAATGTAATTAATTGATACAAAAATTCTTAACTTTTTGCTTCCAGCTAGTGATTGCCTAGCTGGAAGCAATTTGTCATGTCAAATTGGCAGCCTGCGGGCCAGATGTGTCATGTGCAGGCCACGTCCACTCCGGCTCCACAAAGGCAAAAATATGTCAGGATCTGTAACATGGCATGATCAAGTTCGACACCCATGGTCTAGATTTTTGCAGGTCAAATAATCACATATTTATCCTTAAATTAAACCATTCAAATAAGACCACAGCACAACCTTCTCCAAGCTTCTAGTTGTGTCAATTTTTCAGTTTTCAATATAGCTAGTTAAAAGTGCAGTCATTTGGAAGATATCACATTATGGAATGGCCTTGAAGATTCATCTGAATCTAAAATTGAATTTAATCTTAATGTATAGAAATGCTCACTACAAAAGTAGTTACCATATATCTCTAAATACTTTCCAAGTGTCAGTAGGAATATGAAACAGGAGATACTATTAATGTGTATGGTGGTTATATATAGTAATTATAGAAATATTTTCTTTATAGAAATTGTTGGGATGACACCTCTATGACCATTTTAGAATGTATTCCAATAATTTATTTCAACTTTTTTGGTGCAATAAGGATAACAACTGCTGGTGTGTGTATATGTGTCAAAGTTTTTTTTTCAGGTTAAGATATCTAAAGTTTTTGTAAACCCACAGAGCCTTTGTTTGTGGCCATAAAAAGAGTTTCTGAAAACAAAGCCATAATGTGAGTAGATAGTCCCAGAAATGATTTTTCTTACATGAAATAATATGCAAAACTGAGAAGTGAAATGACTGGGAAGAAGGCCTAGAAGGCCCTGGAACATGCCTTTTCTTATTAAAAAATATAGCTAAAATAATAATATAAATAATAATATAATACTTTGGCCTGTGGTGTTTATGGAGGCACAGTAAGAATGGCACAGATATTTGCTCTGAATAAGGAGGCATTCCTACTCTTCTTATCAGCTGCTCTATACTCTTTTATGTTGTTTGAATTTTTTTTTCTTTTTATCATCACAGTGCTATATGCAAACATGAATCTCTTCTATAAAATTCTTTCCTTGACCTCAGCTCTGTAAGCAACAAACAATCCTTTCTATGTCTCTTGCTCACTACCTAATAAAGGATGAAGCCTAAATGTGAAAAATGTGTGAAACATTTTTGTATGCTTTCCAGACCTACCATGTACAAAATGCTAATTATCTGCTAGGGACAAACAGAAGACCATTCACTAGGATTCTTATTGGCTCCAATATTGAACTTGGATAAAATAGGGCAGCCCAAAACTAAAGTAGCATAGCTGTTTCTGTATATTTGGCAGAGTTCTCCACTTAAATTGAGGCATACTGTTCTTTTAATGGATACAAATGAAAAGGTAAACAACAGTAGCATCTGGGTAAGAAATTAATAGAAGGCAGAATCTTTGTAAAATTAGAATAACTAAGAAAAGTGGATGTTCAACAAATGCTACAAAGTGACAGGATTAAAAAAAATAATTTCTGCCTGAGTGAACCTTGATTATATGCTGTTGCTGTGGCATTCAGTTCCTTTTTGATTACCAGTCACTGATGGGGGAGGGGGATAACTCCTGGGAGATCTTATATTGAAAACATATACACACTGCATCTCATTTGGGGTGTTGCTTGCATGGACATTGGTAGTGTGGCTTCTAACTTCATCCTCCTATGTTTAAGAGATTGATCAGATACAAGTTATTTTTACAGAAGCAGATAGGAATACAATTAAACCATAAGGTTCTAATACAAAGGAGGAACATGGAGGATCTGCAGTTACTGGGATCACCTATTTAAGACCCTGAAGAAAAATATGCAAGTAGTCCTCAACTTACTATTGGTCATTTAACGATCGCAGCCACAACAGCTTCAGAATGGTGCTTCACAGTCCATAAAAAACTTTTGGCATCATATAATGTCATACCAGCATTCCTCCTTCCATCACATGACTGCATTTCACACTTGGCAATCTGTTTGCATTTATGACTGGTTGCCAAGTATCCTGTGATCATGTGATCACCATTTGCAATTTTCTCTGCTGGCTTCCCCAATAAGTCAATGGGGAATTCCTGCAGGGAAGGTTGCAAGTGGAGGAGACATTGAATTTGAGCTCCATTCCCCCAGTGCATCAAAGGATTTTCCTTTCCCTGCCATTCACTAGAAGAATGGAACTCAAATCTGTTGAAAATGCTAGCAAGCAACAGCATTCTGAAACTTTTAGATGTTGGTGTTTGCTACCATTTTAGCAAACACCATTGTTTCTACCCTTCCAGAAGCTAGTGAACACCAACATTCTCACAATCAATGGAATGGGAGGGGGCCAGTTGTAGTGGGAGGCCTGGGTTCTCTTTGCACCTCACCATACCCAGCAAGTTTGGCCCTCTCTCCTCTACTCCGTTAAATGATTGCACAATCACTTAATAACCACAACTGGGAGATCTGGGATTGTGGTTGTTAAGTAAAGCAATCATATAGCATTTCACTTAACAACCTCTTCACTGAGTGACTGAGATTCTGGCCCAATAATGAAAGGGCCAGAACCATAGGCGGGTTACCCTGTGATGACTATTAACATCATTACATTAACATCATTACAAGCTCTATGTATCAAGGAATATTTAGCTGGAAAACAAAGTAACAACAGATAATATGGTAATATCTTCCCATAATATCATTCCTGTTTCTATAGACCATAGATTTCTAAGATGGCTCTTGTATCCTCTTCTGGAATTCATAATCTCATTGGATTATTTTAAAAATGGGAAAGCAAAAGGCTTGATCTACTCCCCCCCCCCTCAAATGCTGAAAAAGAAAAATAATGTTGTTTTGTGAGTTCATTTTATTAAGAACATTTTGTCTTTCAAGGATTGGAGCTGATCTATAACAATTTCCATGCATAAGAGACAAAATAGGTTTGATTTAGTCAATTACTGCCCAATTAGTTTCTTGAATGTGGTGAGTAAATTACAAATGGAACTACTTGTTTTGGAAATTACCTGGATTAATCAAACAGCATTTGAAGAAGACAGATCAATACATTACCTGTCTATTTTATATTTTTAGTATATACTAGACCTCCTTGTGGTACAGTATTACTTTGATTGATTTAAAATGTCAATACTTGATTAAAAGTCACACCAAACCTATGAGTAAGATCTGGTGGAAACCGGCTCACTTATACATTTGTGTGATGGTACTTTTAATTTAAATATACCATAAATTATCTCCCTGAAAGTCATATATAGCACGGTATATGATTTTGAAAATCTAATACCAGAAAATGCATAGAGGTGAGAGTATTTTGGTTGTAGCATTTATCTATATACTATAATTCCAGCTGTTAGCTGCGAAGTCATGTCCAACACATCGCGACCCCATGGACAACATTCCTCCAGGCTTTCCTGTCCTCTACCATCTTCTGGAGACCATTTAAGCTCACGCCTACTGCTTCAGTGACTCCATCCAGCCAACTCATTCTCTGTCGTCCCCTTCTTCTCTTACCCTCAGTCTTTCCCAGCATTAGGCTCTTCTTCAGTGAGTCCTTCCTTCTCATTAGGTGGCCAAAGTATTTGAGTTTTAGCTTCAGGATCTGGCCTTCTAAAGAGCAGTCAGGGTTGATCTCCTCTAGGACTGACCGGTTTGATCGCCTTGCAGTCCAAGGGACTTGCAGGAGTCTTCTCCAGCACATAGTTCAAAGGCTTAAATTCTTTGGCGCTCAACCTTTCTTATGGTCCAACTTTCATATCCATACATTGCAACTGGGAAGACCATAGCCTTGACTATATGCACTTTTGTTGACGGTGATGTCTCTGCTTTTTAGTGTGCTGCCTAGATTTGCCATGGCTTTCCTCCCAAGGAGCAAGCGTCTTTTAATTTCTTGGCTGCACTCACAATCTGCAGTGATCTTGGAGCCCAGAAAAATAAAATCTGTCACTACCTCCATTTCTTCCCCATCTATTTGCCAGGAATTGAGAGGGCCGGATGCCATGATCTTGGTTTTCTTACTGTTAAGTTTCAACCCAACTTTTGCACTCTCCTTCTTCACCCGCAAGAGGCTCTTTAGTTCCTCTTCACTTTCTGCCATTAGAGCGGTATCATCTGCATATCTTAGGTTGTTGATATTTCTTCTGGCAATCTTAATTCCAACTTTTGATTCATCTAGCCCTACCTTTCTCATGATGTGCTCTGCATATAGGTTAAATAGGCAGGGCGACAGTATACAGTCTTGCCGGACTCCTTTCCCAGTTTTGAACCAATCAGTGGTTCCATGTCCAGTTCTTATTGTTGCTTCTTGACTTGCATATAGGTTTCTCAAGAGACAAATAAGATGGTACTCCCATCTCTTTTAAGAACTTGCCACAGTTTGTTGTGATCCACACAATCAAATGCTTTAGCATAGTCAATGAAGCAGAAGTAGATTTTTTCCGGAACTCCCTAGCTTTCTCCATGATCCAGCGTATGTTGGCAATTTGATCTCTAGTTCCTCTGCCTCTTCGAAATCCTGCCTGTACTTCTGGTAGTTCTCAATCCACATACTGCTGGAGTCTAGCTTGTAGGATTTTAAGCATAGCTTTACTAGCATGAGAAATGAGTGCAATGGTGCAATAGTTTAAACATTCTTTGGCACTGCCTTTCTTTGGAATTGGAATGTAAACTGATCTTTTCCAATCCTGTGGCCACTGTTGAGTTTTCCAAATTTGCTGGCAAATTGAGTGTAGCACTTTTATTGCATTGTCTTTTAAGATTTTGAATAGCTCAGCTGGAATACTGTCACCTCCACTAGCTTTGTTGTTGCTCAGCTTTTCTAAGGCCCACTTCACTTCACATACTAGGATGTTTGGCTCAAGGTCAGTGACCACCTCATTGTGGTTATCAGGGATGTTAAGCTCATTCTTGTACAGTTCTTCTGTGTAATTTTTACACCTCTTCTTAATCTCTTCTGCCTCTGTTAGGTCCCTGCCATTTTGGTCCTTTATCATGCCCATTTTTGCATGAAACATTCCCTTCATTTCTCCAATTTTCTTGAAGAGATCTCTGGTCCTCCCTATTCTATTGTTTTCTTCTATTTCTTTGTAATGTTCATTTAAGAAGGCATTCTTATCTCTTCTAGCTATTCTCTGGAATTCTGCACTCAATTGGGTGTATCTTTTTCTCCCTTGCCTTTCACTTCCCTTCTTTCCTCAGCTATTTGCAAAGCTTCCTCAGAAAGCCATTTTGCTTTCTTGCATTTCTTTTTCTTTGGGATGGTTTTAGTTGCTACCTCTTGTACAATGTTGTGAACCTCCGTCCATAGTTCTTCAGGCACTCTGTCTATCAGATCTAACTCCTTAAATCTATTTGTCACCTCTACTGTATATTCATCAGGGATATGATTTAGTTCATATCTGAGTGGCCTAGTGTCTTTCCCTACTTTCCACAGTTTAACCCTAAATTTTGCAACAAGAAGCTCATGGTCTGAGCCACGGTCAACTCCTGGTCTTGTTTTTACTGACTGAATAGAGCTTCTCCATCTTTGGCTGCAGAGCACATATTCAATCTGATTTCTGTGTTGACTGTCTGGTGATGTCCATGTGTAGAGCCGTCTCTTGAGTTGTTGAAAAAAGAGTGTTTGCTATGACCATCGTATTCTCTTGACAAAATTCTGTCAGCCTGTGCCCTGCTTCATTTTGTACTCCAAGGCCAAACCTGCCTGTTATCTTTTGGCTTCCTACTTTAGCATTCCAATCCCCCATGATGATAAGGACATCATTGTTTGGTGTTAGTTCTATAAGGTGCTTTAGGGCTTCATAGAACCTGTCAATTTCATCCTCTTCAGCATTGGCGATTGGGCCATATACCTGAACTACTGTGATATTGAATGATTTGCCTTGGATTCGAACTGAGATCATTCTGTCATTTTGGGGATTGTATCCCATTATTGCTTTTCCTACTCTTTTATTGACTATGAAGGCTACTCCATTTCTTCTGAGGGATTCTTGCCTGCAGTAGTATCCCTGATGGTCATCTGAATTAAATTCACCCATTCATGTCCATTTTAGTTCACTGATTCCTAAGATGTCGATGTTCAGTCTTGTCATCTCTTGTTTGACCACATTGAGCTTGCCTTGATTCATGGATCTTACATTCCAGGTTCCTATGGAGAAAAAATCTTTATAGCATTGGACTTTCCTTTCACCACCAGATACATCCACAGCTGAGTGTCCTTCCAGCTTTGGCCCAGTCGCTTCATTCTTTCTGACACTACTAGTACTAGCCCTCTGCTCTTCCCCAGTAGCATATTGGACACCTTCCGACCTGAGGTGTTCATCTTCCAGCGTCGTATTGTTTTGCCTTTTGGTACTGTCCATGGGGTTTTCATGGCAAAGATACTGGAGTGGGTTGCCATTTCCTTCTCCAGTGGATCACGTTTTGTCAGAACTCTCTTTATCTGTAAAAGTTTAATGTCACTTCTCACCTACAATTTATGAATATAAAATAGCTATAATGCATCTGCCCTTACTACTTCACCAATTGGTTTAAGAATAATTTGAATCTTTACTAAATTTTTGTGATAAAGAAAAGCTATTAGCTATCTGAGAATCAATTTTGGCTTTGAAGCCATTGCTACAGATTGAATATAACCACCGCAGTATATCTTTCTTATAAATAGAAGAAACCTACTATGTTGGTTGAACTTCTATTGGTCTTTTAAAAGGTGTTCTAATTCTGCAAACTTTAGGAAAGGTAAAGGTTCCCTCGCACACACGTGTTAGTCATTTCCGACTCTAGGGGCCAGTGTTCATCTCCGTTTCAAAGCCGAAGAGCCAGTGCTTGTTCGAGGACGTCTCCGTGGTCATGTGGCCAGCATGACTGGACACCAAAGGCGCACGGAATGCTGTTACCTTCCCACCGTAGTGGTCCCTATTTTTCTACTTGCATTTTTACGTGCTTTCGAACTGCTAGGTTGGCAGAAGCTGGGACGAGTAACAGGCGCTCACTCTGTTACGCGGCACCCGGGATTCGACCTGCCAAACTGCCCACCTTCTGATCAACAGGCTCAGTGTACTAACCCACTGAGCCACCACGTCCCTTATCTGCAAACTTTGGAGGCATTTAAATGGAAACTTAATACAGCAAGTCACTTTTTTTTAACTATTGCAGACTAACTTGCTTTTCCTGCAGACCTATATATATTTAACTAACATAGAACATTTTAAAGTTTTTAAACAACAAAAGCAAATGTAATATCAAAGTGGAAGATAGGAAAGCTAGTGATATTATTGTTGCTACTATTCATGATGTTGTTTTCTATTACTGCATTGTTTTCAAAGCATCAGCTCTGATGTAATAATTCCCCATAATAAAGAGATTAAAAACCCAGATAATGGCAGCTGTGGATTTTGGTCCTTTAAGGTCAAATTGGCAGATGCTGCATTTCAAAGAAATAAAAATTGAATCAGGAAAGGCCATCTTACAGCTATCTGTTGCAAAAAGAAAAGTCAGAAAATAAAGGTTAACATTTTATTTTATTTTTAGCATTGATATTGTAATAATATTTTATATAAACACATAATCACTCAAATATTAGAGATGTAGAATTCCTCTTTGAAAGTATTCCTCCATCTCAGAGTTAATAATGCAGAATATACTGTAGGTACAGGTGAAAAATTAAATAGAATAAATTCTGATTCTATATCTAAGCTTTCAATCAATTTATGCCCCAAATGTATAAGGAGAAATAAATTTAAATTAGATCAGGTGTGGGTAATTTATTTTCTAAAGGAGCTGCTTGAGAAACTGAGCCCATGAGGGAGAGCCGCTGCTACCATCCCCTGCCATGGACCAGCTCCCCACTGATGCTGACACCTCCTCCCTGCTGATGCCCTGCCCTCTGCCCATTCGACCCTTCCAGTGATGCCACCCTGCCCTGCCAATACCACCCTCTCCCCTGCCCCCCAGCACCTCTATACTATGGGTCGGACAAGGACAGCTGAAGGGCCAGATGTGGCCTGTAAGCCATAAAATGCCCAGGTCATTGAAATATTCATCATACCTTAGTGCTGCCATACAATCAAAAGGGTAAGGTACCACTATTGTTAGATTAGATCCAGGGTTTTCCACATAACAGTTTTAGTATGCTGTCTCTGTAGTCCCTGCAAACCAGTTGGAAAGTTTAAGAAAACCATTTCCAGATTTCAATCCCTTTCTTCACTTTCATCACTGTGGTGCCTTGTGTTGGTCCCATTTGCTGCAGTGAATGGAGTCCATTACTTATTTATCTCTTCAGGAGGGAGGGAGGGAGAGAGAGAGAGAATATTGGCTTTATGGGCTAAAAAGGGAAAGAGACATAACTCATGTCAAATTCACTTTAAAAACAAATAGGTTCATTTTTTTCATAATTTCACCAGTGTGGAATTGTTGTAAAAAAAACCCCAAACAACTCAGCAGCCTGGGTTTTCTTTATCATTCAACAGATAAAGTAAATATCTCTAATCTCTAAATAAAATAGTCATGGAAAAAGCCCTGACCAATAAGTAGAAAGAGACAGCCTTCTGGGTATAGGGCAGGGTAGCCAACTGGACTGGAGGTGTTTGAAACGAACCTCAGCAAACAGAGAAGTCTACAAGGGCAGAATTCCAAATGTTTTTAAGTATATTGCATCTATTATGGCTGCCATCTTGACCTTTTTGACCATATCCTGCTGACCCCTCTGTCAGTAAGCAAACCAAGTAGCACTACTAACTGGCATAATTCAGAAAACACTAACTCTGATGGGCTGATTCTGGGGAGAAAATGATGCAGTGTAGTTCTGCCCTCACCACAAGTTGGAAAGCAGGTCATTTAAGTTCAAGTCCAGCACTAGTCAGGAAAGCCAACTAGTGGCTTTGAGTGAGTCACTTTCTCTCAGCCCATCCCACCTCATATGGTTGTTGTTTTGGGGAAAATAGGTGGAGGAAGTTGTGTTGGATATGTTTGCTGACTTATTTTAAAAATAACAGATAAGATATAAACAAGTAAATAAAGGATAATTTAATTATTCCTGACTTAAGCATGATTATGCCTGGTTGCATCTCATGTTACTATTAAACAAGGTGGTGAAGTACCATTTGAAGCTTCTTTATTAAATATAAGTTGCTTCAATTTCTCCTTTTTCAAAGCTTAATGATATTCAACATTTTCCTTAATGTTCAAATGGCCTTAGCTGTAAACTCATTTGTAAAAGCTCCAGCTTTTTTCTTTATTCTTTTTCAGACAATTAATTTTCCAGCCGTAAGCTGTATATGGGATATACATGAGTACATCAAGCCTCTTGGCTCAAATCCTATGAGACCACTAGGTAGAACAAAGAGTGTATTATATTACAAGGTGTCATAATTATTGAATGTCTTGGTCATGAATTTTGCATACTTGTGGATGTTAAGTTAATCTCTCTTAGAAGTCATTTACAAGAGAAAGAAGTTAATAATACAAATAGTATTGATGCTATAAAAATGGCATAATAGTGAATGCAGTAACACATATACAATTTTGACTACATTTTTCTTTGCATTTTACTTTCCATAGTAACATTCATTACTGTTGAACCAATGAGCTAACCAGTCCTATTGATCAAGGTGACTCTCACATTTCAAGTTAGCCAAAGGAGCAGTCGAAAAATGTGTTTAAAATTGAAATGTCTTTAAAAGAGACCATGATTTATGAAGCATTAGAAGTCATCCAAGTTTATTCCTTTGGGGAAAAAACACACACGAAGAGCATAACCTCTGGTAGACATTATATATTAAGCATGTGACTTTCCATTCCTTCTGCAATCTTGATTAAGTTTAAAATGGTAATTTCTTCACTGACAATTCATTTAAGATGTTATTGTATTTACAAAATGAATACTTTCTAGGCTGCAGATTTTATCAGAGTAGCATGTTTTACCCTAACCTATGTGCATTGATTGGAAAAATGTGCTTAATCCTTATATATAGTGTATAAATACTGGAATATGCCTAAATTGGTAGGAGTCTGTATATTTTTATTTAATATGTGCTTAAGCACTTTGACAAAGTATTTTATGACTTGTTAAAATTATTTTGAATCCTCCCAAAAATCCTTTTCTACCCTCCAAAAATGCTATATGACTGCTGAATGTTTATGGACCCATAAAGACAATTGTGGAGTGATAGGCACAGTAAGTTTGATTATTCAAGTCTAAATTTGTATTTCCCAAATCTAGATCCAATCCAGAATTTAGTATGGTCTCCACATATTAAATGTTAGAAATCAAATCTGGGATAAATGTACTTTCATTTATAACTTAATATTCCTTAGCAAGTTCACAGTGGTGTTTATTACTGTTGATTCCCATACTGATTTTTTTTAAAATTGAGAAACCTGAAAGCCAGACTAATTGGAAGAAATATTCTTGTGATGACACCACTATTTTGTTTGCTTGACCATGTGATTCAACCAAATCAGCTTCATAGCTTCCCCATCTTGTCAAATAAGCTGTCCTTTGAGTGCCGAAAAACCCCCCAGTATAAATAAAGAACAAGGTTCTTGTATTTTTAGCACTTTGAACTTTTAGTATTTTATGTAGATAAAGTAAATTTGTCATAGAAAAATACTAGCCTTTTAAAAACTAGAGATGCTTCTATATTTTCTTGAAGGGCATAAGTTAATTAGACAAAAATATTCTGTGTCACTCTTCACTTAAAACTTTAATCTTTGATCTATTATCCCCCCCCAAATTGAACAATCAGACCATGCATTTTAACTATTGTTTCTATTCTATGTTTTAATTCTTGTTTTGAAGGTTTATTTTATATTTTTATGTTTCTAAGTCAATCTAGAAAAATGTGATTTTAAAAATAAAATCAATAAGGTGGTGTTTCCACAGGGAAAGAAGAAAAAAATATTATCAAACCTGTAACTGTGCAGATAAAGTCCTTTCCATGTTGTCACACATATGAAACATATAAAAAAGGGGGCAGGCCTTTGATCATGTGTTGTACCTATCTTCTTGATTTTTGTGATATTGCCCATCCCCCTAGAGTAGGGGTATCAAACTGCTGGCCCGTGGGCCAGATGCGTCATGCGGAAGCCGCGCCTACCCCATTCCCGGCAATGGCAAAACCGTCCCGATAAGTTGTGCGATGTACGTGATGTCATGAGTTTGACATGTTTGCCCTAGAGTTACTTCAGGAATAAGCTTATGCATTCCTTTCTTCTGTCTGAAGACCATTATTAAGCCACTTCAGCCAACTGGCTTCAGATTTATGGAAAGATAGCATATTCACTATTGAATATTATTGTCTGTACTTCCAGTGAGGTACATTAATGCTTGTACATTTTTGTGCTTCCAGTTTCAAAATAATTTGAGAGGTATTATGTTAGTAGTGATAAGGAAGAGGCACCCTTAGCTTTTCCTTTTCAGACAATAAAATATAGGGGTCAATCCAATCCTTTCTACCGATCCTGACAAAAGAAATCACATTATAAAGTTCTTACATTTGTACTGATGTACAAGCAACAACTAAGAGAAGAATGGCCTTCAGTACAGTTGTTTAGTTTGATGGAATTCTTAGTGCATTGCCACTTACAAGAGAATAACAGCTTTGATTCAAACTGTGCTTCATAATGGTTTACAGAATTAAAAGCTTGGTGAGACCAAGTAGGTTTTAAAATGTTTAAAATGTTTTGGCTAAAAAAAAGGGAAAGCTTCTGTTTTCTTGTGACTGAGGCCAAAGCAATTTTTATTCTTGACTTTTTAAATTAACATCAAAGGCAGCATAGTTAGAGTCACCTAAACAAATACACTGAGTAGTTGGTAAAATATGCAGTTGTTCTCATCTCCAAAATAGTTATAATTTAGGTATTTTGACAGACAAAATAATTATAGTTGAAGTTTTTCTAAACTCTTGGGTCTCATCAGTTGGTCTAATTTAGCTGGAATAGCTGCAATCCTTTAATTAAACTAAATTAAGATAATATTTTCATAATTTTGGAATTTCTTTAGAAGACAAAGCCAGGTCTATTGATATTCAGTAAAATGCCTTCGAAGTTGCTTGGACAAAGCTGTTCTGGCGGTTATTTTTGTTATTTCCAAGGAGGCATTAAAGTTATTTAACCTGATTAAATACCTAGAACATAAATGAAAAAAGAAACACCAATTTTTGCTGTAAAATATTTAAAATTTCAATAACAAGTTCATCAACATTTTTTCTTTCCCTTTGTTCTGTCAATGTATGAATTTGGCCTTTATTTAGAAGCTTTAGATGGCTAAGTAATGAAAAGATGCTGAAGTCTTATCTTTTTAGTAAGAATTACCCTTCAGAGAAGGGATTACCAAGAGCCTCCACCATTTAACAATGGTTGAAAAACTCCACTCTATTTACTGTTCCATTAGCTGAAAGGTCAGAAGTAGGATCTCTTTGAGTGTATTGGGTAAGGAACTAATGCAATGGATCTGTAGAGTCCTGCATTCCATCTCTCATGGAAACCCCTCCGCCCATAAGAAATTCTCTCCCATTGCAGTTTATAAGGAGGAAAGCTTTAATTTTTTTTAAAAAAGTATTCCCCACTTATAGGCAATCTGTTTATGATTTGGATCAATTTCACTGAATTTTGAGTGTCATAGATTCAAAGAATGACATTAAATTTAATTCCCCTCATACTGCAAAAGCATTTTAGTCATTTATAAACCATTGCAAGATATTATGTCAGCAGCAATGGGCAATCCATCAAGACATGGTTGCCAAAAGGAAGTTAATGCAACTATTCTTTTTATGTATAAGTTAAGCATCCATATTCTATGTACCCATTACTGTTGTGCAGTAAAATTACAGTTCAACATCAGGATGATCTCTCATGCTCATTTATGTATCAGTCTGCTATAATTTAAGAAGAGAGTTTTTCCTCTTCATGTTGGCAGGAAGCATCTCACACTTTTAAGTGCTTTGGTTTCTGTGTATTCTGCTGAACAATACATTGTTCAACATTTTTTCCCCATAGACTTGGACTAAACTAAAAAAAATTCTTCTCTTTCTGTGCAACTTTTTTTTTAAAGTTGCACAGAAAGAGAAGAAAAACTTTTAGTTTAGTCCAAGTCTATGAATAAACAGATCAGACAATATTTCCTTATGATGCAATTTTTTGGCATTTCCTATTACAGCTCTTGAACTGGCTCTTTTAAAATGTCTATGCAACTGATATTTTATGGTATTAAACAAAGAAATAAACACCTCCTTTTATGTTCTGTCAAATTCCTTCCATGTTTTGTCTGAACAAAAACATGCATTACTAAATGCAGGATATTGGGTAATAACAGCAAATTGCTTGCAGAAGATAGGCACATGTTCCCTTTTTTTTCTTAGGTATAGTCTATGTCCAATGTAAGATTGGAGAGTTTTATGATAGACAACTGAAAAATCTTAGTCCATACAATAGTTGTGAGAATGCTTGGCTATAATCATCCTTGGCTCTCATGAATAATGAGCTAATGCAAGTACTTTAAGAGGATCCTCTTTGCTGCTTCCAACAGCCTTAAATGATCTGGAGAAAATCATAGTAAATCAAGGTATTGGCTTCTCTTGTAAGCACCCACCAAATAAGATCTTGGTTAATGACCAAGCTCTAAAAGCAAGTTGTCATTATTACATCTTTGATTTTTCCCTCTCATCCGAATCAAATAAAGCATAAACTAATCTGTTTCCAAAGATTGCCTGTTTTCACTCTTTTTTATTTTCTTTACAGCCATTCTATTGGAGAAGTTTTATGATTGATTTTCACTGGGAGCTAAAGGGAAATTGAATATATAGATGGAATAAATGAAATAAGGTACTGTACACAAATGATAGGTGATCATAAATATTCAATTTAGAAATTCAAATATATTTCAATTGGATTTCCAAATTGGATTTCTGAATCAAACTTGACAAATCAATTTGAACTGCTGAATCAAGCTGAATGCCTCCTAGTTGATTAAGCTGATTTGGCTGCCTCTAAATCAGTTCAGGCAATTCAGATAACTTCTGTGAATGCAGAATGATCAAACTGAATCAGATCAATTTTTCTAAGACAAATAAGAAATGCAGATCAGCTTAGATCACAAATTTAAATGAAATGGATGGTTCAACTATCATTACACCTAATTTACATATACAGTCTATCACAGACAAAATATGCTACTAGCATGGCCAAGCCCTATGTTACATGTGTTGAAAAAAATGTGTACCATTTAAATTGACATTAATGATGGTGGATATGTATACTGAACACTGACCTTGCCACTTCCCATGACAATTAATTACAGTATTAAAACTGAGCATTATGGTTAAATGCAAATAGTGTAGAATACATATAGATAATTCATCAGCCATACATACATGCAGATAAATGTAATATAAGCAGAATTATTAGAGGAAGTACTGTGTAATTTTTTTGACATTTTAATATTACAGGATAGGTGCTTTGTTCTAGAAGGCTACAATTCAGTTCTTAGGTATGGTTTGAAGCAATATTTCATGCAGCAGGACATGAAATATTGGTACCTCACTTCAGACATGGGTACAACTAGATGATCAAAGCCTGCCCTTTTTTAATATGCATGCAACATACATTATACAATTTAATAGTGCCGCGTAACAGAGTGAGCGCCTGTTACTCGTCCCAGCTTCTGCCAACCTAGCAGTTCGAAAGCACGTAAAAATGCAAGTAGAAAAATAGGGACCACTCCGGTGGGAAGGTAACAGCGTTCCGTGTGCCTTTGGCGTCTAGTCATGCCGGCCACATGACCACAGAGACGTCCTCAGACAAGCGCTGGCTGTTCGGCTTTGAAACGGAGATGAGCACCAGCCCCTAGAGTCGGAAACGACTAGCACGCATGTGCGGGGGAACCTTTACCTTTCTTTTTAGGGCCTTGATTACTTGCTTGCACGTATCATTCTGAAGAAAAGAATCATAATTGCAGATGACCTGCTTTCATATTTCTAATGTAGACAAATTATTTACCATTTGCAAATTCTGAGAATTTATTTTGAGTACCGGAACTAACTGGATCTCAGATGTCAACTTCTGTTTACTTCTACGGTTCCATACCCTTTCAGCTGTATGATTCCTGGGGCTAAAACTGCTAAGTGGAAATAAAAACCTTGATGAACTATCTGTAAAGCATTCAGTCTGTCAGTAAATCCATATCTGCTTCCTCCTCACAAATTTTAGATCTCAAGGTTTTCTCAGATTGTCAAATTGCCTTCTGAGACCATTTGCCAAATATATGAATGATAGTAATGTGTTCAGAAGATATTTTGACTGATGTGTACTTTTATAAGAGAAATCATTTCAAGAAAGAAAATTGTATAAATATTCCAAATTAGGTTAGTAAATAGGCAAACATTTACAATAGTTCCCCAGTCTGGATTATAAACCACCACAAAATCACACTTGGTTAAATACTGCAAAGATGATTATTTTGATGAGATCATGGGAATTTCTCAATGAGTGGCTTGCATTACGGAGACCTGGTTGGGCCCAGAGGGTGGTGTCCCTCTGGTTGATCTTTGCCCACCAGGTTTCCGGGTACTGCACTGGCCTCGGGCTCAGGGTAGGGGCGGGGGAGTGGCGGTAGTTGTGAGGGAGACCCTTTGTCCGCGGGAGGCCAACGTTGTCCAAATAGCCGGGTGTGAATCCCTCCTCCTGAGATGTGGCCCTAGGGCTCAGTTGGGCTTGCTGCTGGTGTACCTTTCGCCTAGTTGCGCAGCAGCAGCCCTGCCTGAGCTTCTCAATATCCTCTCGGGGCTGGTGATTGAGTTCCCCAAATTTTTGATTTTGGGTGACTTTAATCTACCATCCCTGGGAGGATCATCTGAGTTGGCTTGGGAGTTCATGGCTTCCATGACGGCCATGGACCTCACACAAGTAATCCAGGGCCCGACTCATGGGGGAGGCCACACGCTCGATTTGGTTTTTCTATCTGGACGGTGGTTAGATGAACTTGGTGGGGGTTCTCCAAGTGTTATGCCCCTGTCATGGACCGATCATCATCTCCTGCGGTTGGTCTTCTGTTTTGCCACTCCCCGTCATGGGGTTGTTGAACCAACGAGATGGTTCCGCCCTAGGCACTTAATGGAACCTGAGAGGTTCCAGGCAGTGCTTGGGTCCCCACCTGCCTCCTTTGCTCACAGCTCGGCCGATGCCTTAGTGGAAGCCTGGGAAAAGGCAGCCACGGAGGCACTAGACCGAGTTGTACCCCTGCGGCCCCTGACCCGGTGCAGATCCCAGTGGGCTCCATGGTTCTCTGTGGAGCTCCGGGAGATGAAGCGTCAGAGATGGGGCCTAGAGAGCTGTTGGAGATCCAGCCGATCTGAATCTGACCGATCGCGACTAAGGTCCTTTGCAAGGTCTTATCTCGCGGCGATGAGGATGGCAAGGTCTAACTACTTTGCCACCCTCATCACGTCCGCAGATAACCGCCCGGCCGCCCTGTTTAGGGTGACCCGCTCCCTCCTTAATCAGGAGGTGAGGGAGGAGCCCTTGCAGGGTCGTGCCGAGGAGTTTAGCCAACATCTGTTGGACAAAATCGCTCGGATTCGGACCGGTTTGGACTTCGACTGGGCAGAGGAGTTCGATCCTGTGACTCTGGATGATGTGGACAGGATCATGCGAAAGCTGAGCTCCACTACGTGTTTATTGGACCCGTGCCCCTCCTGGCTGGTTTATGCGGCTTGGGATGGGACATGAGGCTGGCTCCAGGCGGTGATAACTGCTTCCTTGAGTGAGGGTAGTTTCGCCGCCGCCTTGAAGGAGGCGGTGGTGAGACCTCTCCTCAAGAAGCCTGCCTTGGACCCAGATGTATTAAACAACTTCTGTCCGGTCTCCAACCTTCGCTTTTTAGCGAAGGTTGTTGAGAGGGTGGTGGTGCATCAGCTCCCTTTGTTCCTGGAGGAAGCTGACTATCTGGACCCGTACCAATCGGGTTTCAGGCCCAGGCACAGCACAGAGACGGCATTGGTCGCTCTGGTGAATGATCTCTGGAGGGCTCGGGACAGGGGTTGTTCCTCTGTCCTAGTCCTATTAGACCTCTCAGCGGCTTTTGATACCATCGACCCTGGTATCTTGCTGTGGTGTCTCAGGGGATTGGGAGTGGGAGACACGGTCCTTCAGTGGTTCTCCGCCTACCTCCTGGGACGTTCACAGTCGGTGTTGGCAGGGGGACAGAGGTCGACTTCAAGGCCTCTCATTTGTGGAGTTCCTCAGGGGTCGGTCCTCTCGCCTCTCCTGTTCAACATCTATATGAAGCCTCTGGGTGAGATCATTTGTGGTTTTGGAGTTGGTTATCATCAGTATGCTGATGATACCCAGCTTTTTATTTCGACCACAAACCACCCCAGTGATGCCCTCAACGTGATGTCCCATTGCCTGGAGGCGGTCCGGGTCAGGATGGGGAGGAACAGGCTTCGGCTCAACCCTGACAAGACTGAGTGGCTGTGTGTGCTGGCATCTTGGGAAATTCAGATCATTCCATCTCTTACTATGAGGGGTGAGTTATTACCCCCCGTAGATAGGGCACGCAACTTGGGAGTCCTCCTAGATTCACAGCTTTCCTTAGAAGATCATATAGTAACTGTGACTAGGGGGGCCTTCGCCCAGGTTCGCCTGGTGTGCCAGTTGTGGCCCTATCTAGACCGGGATGCCTTGCGTACAGTCACTCATGTGCTCGTGACCTCTCGGTTAGACTACTGCAATGCTCTCTACATGGGGCTGCCCTTGAGGACCACTCGGAGGCTCCAAATGGTGCAGAATGCAGCCGCGCGAGTTGTGTTGGGGGTCTCCCGATACTCCCATATTACACCTCTGCTCTGTGAACTGCATTGGCTTCCGGTTACCTTCCGGGTGAGATTCAAGATACTGGTAATGACCTATAAAGCCCTACATGGCATGGGTCCGGAGTACCTAAGGGAGCACCTGCGGCTGGCGTCAACTTCCCTCCGCCCAGTGCGCTCCCACAGAGAGGGCCTCCTCAGGGTGCCACCGGTCAGAGAATGCCGATTGATGGCCCCCAGGGGGAGGGCGTTCTCTTTGGGCACGCCAGACCTTTGGAACCATTTACCGGTTGAGCTCCGGATGGCTCCCGACCTGCGCTCCTTCCGACGTGATCTAAAAACTTAGTTATTTGAACAAGCCGGCCTGGCCTGATGGGTTTGGGGTTTTAATTACTGTTTTAATTAATTTACTGTATTTGGGCACAATTGTTTAATTTGTTTTTAACTTTTGTATTTTGTATTTTTGGTATTTATTGCCCTGTACACCGCCCTGAGTCCTTCGGGAGAAGGGCGGTATACAAATTAAATAAAATAAATAAATAAATAAACATATGGATTCCTCCAAAGTTCTTTTTCTTTTTTTTTCCAAAACACTGAAATTCATTTCAAACCTGGATATAAATTGTAATTTAAAGCTTGAGCAATCTAAGAAAACCTGAAGACTGTCAACATGATGTGAAAGAAAAGGCTGTTAAGAGCAACATAGTTGTCATTCTGTCACTAATCTAGCATTTTTTTTCACATCAAGATTGATTATGCCATCATTTAGAGTGCTTAATTTTTGAATTGTGGCAAGCAACAATTATTACATGCATTTGTTGGCATCATGTCTGTCAAGGAAAGACAATGATTGTCAGTTACCTAGGAAACCAAATTATTATATGCAAGAGGGAATTATACAACCCTGTTTGCAAGATAGTGAAATATTGTTTTGATATTAGTTATGATAACCTTCACTTTATGTCTATTAATTTAATACCCAGGTTGGCCTATGCATAAGTGAATCCTAAGAACGTTTGCTTGCTTGCTTGCTAATATTTCTTTAATTATTTACTCATACATTTATGACAAATTTCTATACAGAATAAAGTATAAATAAAACAGAACAAAAATCATATATCAATTCCTTATTTTAGTTTATTTAAACAGAGCACTGTTTCATTGCAAGATTATCCATTCTGAAATGGAAAAAAACTAATCTAGAATAGGATAATGTTTTTCTCTCATCTAAATTGGTATTTTTTTCCTATATTACAATTGAAAGGAAAAATAGCAAGTAAGCCAAACTTTTTACTCTTTTAGGGTTAGAGGCCTCTACAGGGATGCTCCCAAAAATCAAAATGGAATCTGAGCTCACACAATCACCATGCACACACACAGTGGCAGGATGCTGACTGTACATGTGTGGCTGCTGTAATAATTTTTTTCCATAGACATCCATGGCCAAGGTTCTCATTATTATTATTATTATTATTATTATTATTATTATTATTATTATTATTATTATTATTATTATTATTATTATTATTATTTATTATTATTATTATTATTATTATTATTATTATTATTATTATTATTTACTTTTACATATTATCATTGGGCTATGATGGTGGCTTATTGGGAAACCACTATTGACTCAGTTCCTTCATGCTGAACTATTAATAATTCCTATAAACCACAACAGAGGAGTTAATACAACATGCTTACTAGGATCTGCTACAATGTCTGAGCCCAGTAGGTGTACCTGTAAAATATTATGGCAGATTTTGCTTTCAGCAATTTTAAGCTATGTAATAAGTATATATTTGTGGGTTGTTATTATAATTCTAATTTCTGCCTTTCTTAGGCCCAAACTACAGACAATCTTAATCCATTTTCCAGTAGTTTTATTTAAAAGGAAAGATTAAGGCACAAACCTCCCTGTTGCTGCCCTCTGAATATGTCAACTTCTGACATGAACCCGGCTGAAGAGGGGAAGTAGTATTGCTATTTGTATTGCTAGGACACCCAACAGTCCTGTGGGAACCAAGGTCATTCTCACAAGTGCTGGAAGGATGAGTGAAGATGAATTGAGAAGCCTGCCAATTGCTTTTATTGGGCAGCATGATCTATAGCATAGTTGTTGTTGTTGTTAGCTGCGAAGTCATGTCCGACCCATCACGACCCTATGGACAACGTTCCTCCAGGCCTTCCTGTCCTCTACCATCTTCTGGAATCCATTTAAGCTCATGCCTACTGCTTCAGTGACTCCATCCAGCCATCTCATTCTCTGTCGTCCCCTTCTTCTATTGCCCTCAATCTTTCCCAGCATTAGGCTCTTCTCCAGTGAGTCCTTCCTTCTCATTAGGTGGCCAAAGTATTTGAGTTTTAGCTTCAGGATCTGGCCTTCTAAAGAGCAGTCAGGGTTGATCTCCTCTAGGACTGACCGGTTTGATCACCTTGCAGTCCAAGGGACTTGCAGGAATCTTCTCCAGAATCATAGTTCAAAAGCCTCAATTCTTTGGCACTCAGCCTTTTTTATGGTCCAACTTTCACTGCCATATATTGCAACTGGGAAGACCATAGCCTTGACTGTACGCACTTTTGCTGACAAGGTGATGTCTCTGCTTTTTAGTGTGCTGTCTAGATTTGCTATGGCTTTCCTCCTCAGGAGCGTCTTTTAATTTCTTGGCTACAGTCCCCATCTGCAGTGATCTTGGAACCCAGGAAAATAACTTGTCACTACCTCCATTTCTTCCCCATCTATTTGCCAGGAATTGAGAGGGCCAGATGCCATGATCTTGGTTTTCTTAATGTTAAGTTTCAACCCAAGTTTTGCACTCTCCTTCTTCACCCGCAACAAGAGGCTCTTTAGTTCCTCTTCACTTTCTGCCATTAGAGTGGTATCATCTGCGTATCTTAGGTTGTTGATATTTCTTCCGGCAATCTTAATTCCAACTTTTGATTCATCTAGCCCTGCCTTTCTCATGATGTGCTCTGCATATAAGTTAAATAGGCAGGGCGACAGTATACAGCCTTGCCGGACTCCTTTCCCAATTTTGAACCAATCAGTGGTTCCGTGTCCAGTTCTCACTGTTGCTTCTTGACCCGCATATAGGTTTCTCAAGAGACAAATAAGATGGTCTCGTACTCCCATCTCTTTAAGAACTTGCCACAATTTGTTGTGATCCACACAATCAAAGGCTTTAGCATAGTCAATGAAGCAGAAGTAGATGTTTTTCTGGAACTCCCTAGCTTTTTCCATGATCAAGCGTATGTTGGCAATTTGATCTCTAGTTCCTCTGCCTCTTCGAAATCCTGCCTGTACTTCTGGTAGTTCTCGATCCACATACTGCTGGAGTCTAGCTTGTAGGATTTTAAGCATAACTTTACTAGCATGAGAAATGAGTGTAATGGTGCAATAGTTTGAACATTCTTTGGCACTGCTTTTTTTGGAATTGGAATGTAAACTGATCTTTTCCAATCCTGTGGCCACTGTTGAGTTTTCCAAATTTGCTGGCAAATTGAGTGTACCACATTTACTGCATGGTCTTTTAAGATTTTGAATAGCTCAGCTGGAATACTATCACCTCCACTAGCTTTGTTGTTGCTCAGCTTTTCTAAGGCCCACTTCACTTCACATTCTAGGATGCCTGGCTCGAGGTCAGTGACCACCTCATTGTGATCATCAGGGACGTTAAGCATAGTAGGGAGAAAGAAAGTATTACCTTTAGTTTAATTGAATCTCTAAGGAAATTTCAGAGTTGGTTTCACTTTCTACCATGCCAATAGTATGTATCCAATAAACATGTGCTTTGAGGAAACTTCAAGCTTCGGAGTTCTGCTTTATGTGGCTTCATTAGTCAGAACCTTGACAGAGTATTTGTTTTTCCAGGAAAATATTCTCCCTTACAATGCTATTATTTTGTTATTTGCCTGAGGGCTGCTATTTAAAATAATTTAAAAAATATTACAAAAAACAGGCAATCTAGAGTGTGTGGGATCTTTGTTAATGTACTTGTTTATTATGTGCTGAATATCCTACCTTTGCTCCAAAAGTGGCTTACTTACATAGCTGTCTGTTCCAAACTACAGTTACACCAAAATGATGAAATAGGGATAACACAAGCTCTGCCCTTTCATATTTCCATGGTGATGTTGTACATAAGTATGTTAAGGAATGAAGATTGAACTAACTCATATTTCATCTCTTGTTTCCCTCCTTCCATCAGTGGATTTATATATTTACATGGAAATCTCCTTTCTTTTTTGATCTCCACAACAGTCCTATACAATTGACTATGATGAGAAAGGGCATTTCTATTCCTTGTGTGGAGACTGAAGTGAATCTTAGATTGCCAAGATTGAGAAATATTGGTCTAGGTGCTCCCAATGTAATTCTCCCAGTACTATTCTGACAGCTTAATTCCTACAAGTTTGGCTCCAGGTAGGCTTAGAGTAAACTGGTATAAAAGATTAAGACCATAATATTTGATCAAGTTCTTTGTAGTTATTTTTTCCTCTGAACTGAAAATGGCAGCATTAAGGAAACCTTTAAAAAGATGTGATTAATGTAACATTTAGCTTGACATTTATGTGCTAAAAAAAATTGACAATGTTCCCAAGCTTCTTGCGTCAATCACTTCAGAAACTCAAAATCTGATGTCTGTGAGCAGACTAATAAACTACAGGTAGTCCCAACTTTTGACCACAACTGGGACTGTATTTCTTAAGTAATTTGCAGTCATATGTTGAGTTACTAATTTTTTACAGTGGCCATAAGTTGAATTACCCAATTATTAAGCAAATCACATGGTCATTAGATGAATCACGTGGTTGTAAGGTGAATCACATGTTGTTAAATTAATTACACTTTCCTTAATGGTGTTCTTTAACTGGAGATAGACAAAAAAGTTGCAAATCACAATGGCATGACAACAGCAATGGTTGAAAATGTGAGTGAATTGTCAAATGCCCTATTGAGAGTATGTGATCATGGGATGGGAGGGGGAGCAGTAGTTTGTAATAATCATAAGTGCAAATTTAGATTATACACGACTTTTTGGAAGGCAAACCATCATGAAATGAATGGTCATAAATTGAGTATTACCTATATTTGAAAAATTCTTCTATACACACAGAGTCCAGATAGATGATTTCATAAAATGATAATAATATAGAAGTGTTTTTATTTGGTGTGTATAGTACACAATATTTTTCCATAACAACCCTGTGAGGAAGAGTGATATGAAAAAAGGCCAAAAGCCATCAACTGAATTTCCATGACTAAGTTAAACTAAAACCTGATGCTGCACAGTTAGTTGTTTGATTATCTGCTGAGCACATAGCCTAGGTATATGGTTTAAAAGTGTGTTTGTAGGGGTGATTTACAACTTCAGTCAATCAACTAGGGGGTGAAGCTCCCTTCTACAGCTACCAGTCAATGCCAGGCTATATTCTTTAGAAAGAGAACAAACATCTGGAAGTTAATGAACGAGGAAGCATTTCAAGGGAAATGAGCAGGAGAAGAAACAAGCCACCCTCTAACTATGTTAAAAGATGGATCTGACTAAGTTGAAAGAATGGATCTGAAATATAGATCTGACTGAAAGATAGATTTGAGTAAGAAGTGGGGTCTTTTAAGATATGTGCTATTTGTCAGCTTTGCAAGGTAGACCAAATAGAAAGCAAAGTCAGATGGATTTATTATACATTAGCAGAGTCTTGTAAATCTGAAAATATTTCCTCCTGTCTCCCAAAGTCATTCGCATATACCATTACAGCCATGGTCATCCTACTAGAAGACTATGCTCACTATAAGGAACTTTGGAGCAGTTTTCTTTTTCTTTATGTCTCACCAAGGAAGATAGATTGCACAGAGGTCCCCCTGAACTCCCAATATCTGAAAGAGTTCTGTCACTCAGACTAATAAAAGACTATTCAAGATTGAGCAAAATTAGAACTCTCTCCTGATATTGGACTGAGGTGACTGTTCTATGACCCAGAGAAACACAAGAAATTTACTGTTTTTCTGATCTAGGTATCCAAGAAATTGCAGAACAGTTATCAACTGATCAACATCTATTCCTACCTATAGACATGGAGGGGAAAAAAGAGTTGCTAGACAAAGATGAATATTTAAAACGGGTAAAACTATACAGCCCTGAGTAAGGGAACTAGGAATCTTAATAGCGTTTTGAATCCATCTACTCTACTTATGTTCGGGAAAGAAGACCAGAGTCTTGAAAATGAACAACTGGCTGATAGAAGATGACATAGACAAGAGAGATTTGAATTCCTCTCTAGGGTGACATTTTCAGCCTAGTGCTATTCAATATCTTTATAAATAGACTAGATGATGAAATGAAAGGAATGCTTAATAAATTTGCAGGCTAAGGTGAATCTAATTATTTAAAAAATAAAATTGTTCTTCGGAATGACCTAGACATCCTATTAGGCAAAATCCAACAGGATAATATTACATTGTAATGTGCAATGTCCTGCATCTGATTAGGACTGGAGAGACTTAGCTTGGAGGTAATCCATATGAAAAGGATCTAAATGTCCTAAGGGACACAGCTGAACATAAATAAGCAATATGATGCAGCAGCTAAAATGGTCAGAACAGTCTGGGGCTGCATTAATAAAAGCACTGTGATCACTGCCAAAAATTATTTCATACAATATCTAAAAATAAGTCTAATATCAAATTTAATTTGGAAACTAATTATAGACTCTAATTCTTGCATAAAAATCATCTTTATTTAAATTTTAGCTTTCTCTTAAAAACACTCAAAAATTATAAAATCATATGATTTAAGTCATAAAGCTAAGTACTGGCTGCTTTAGATTAGTTAGAATTCTTAAATATTTGTTATTTTGACTGATTATTATTATCATGGGTGTTTATTAATTTAATTCTCTTAATAATTTCCAAAGTACCAAAATGATAAATTTCTTTACACTTTGATCCAATTTGAAGTTACTTGTAGTCTAGAGGAATGTTTTTCATTTTTGCTTAATGTTTTATAAATCCTTACCTAAACTCTACAGTTCATAAATGTCTCTATTTCTTTCTTTAATTTCCACCTCTTTTCATTTTTGACTATCTTTTAAAATAAAATTAAAATGGAAGCATTGTATCCAGATCACAGGAAATAATAGTTCCAAGGTGCTTTGCTTTTGAAGAACTCTGTCTTCCGACAGAGAAGTTTTAAGGAATTCAGAAAAAAGCTATCAGAAAGTTTAAAAATGTGGAGAGCAACATATATAAAAAATGGGTAAAGGAGAACGGAACATTTACCTTACAAACAAAAAGGGTATATATACTGCTCAAAAAAAATAAAGGAAACAATACAATGTACTGTATTTAATAGTAGGATGTCTTATCTTGTGTTCCCTTTATTTTTTTGAGCAGTATATATAGGGTCTAAAAGATTACGTTCAAGAAAGTGAACCTGTTTATTCATTAAAGTATGCTTAAAAAATAAAGAAAGGAGATTAGAAAACATTTTCTTATTCTAAAGGTTGTTAAGTAGCAGAACAATATCTAGAACAGCAATGAACTGTCTATTTCCTTGGAAGTGGTCAAAAGGAGGTAGACTGCTTGTCAGAATAATTTAACAGATTCCCGCAACAATTTGGACTAAATTTCTTCCAATTCATACAATTATTCTATGACTATTACATGAACATAAGCAGTATGCTCATAATTCACTAAATTTGTAAGATTTATATTTGAACATCTTGGAATAACTGGGATTAGCTCCTATTTTGATGGAGAAGCACAATTAAATTTCCTTTTCACAATATTTGGTTAGTTGCATGTTGAGATATGTCATTGCATTTTCAAAATATATGTTATCTATTAAAGCAGTGGCAAATCTGCACTTATCCTTTGGATTTCAGCCTAGGGTCAATCTATTTGAAATATTGCCAAATTATATAACCCATTACATTTATTGGAAGTTTAAATCTTTTAAGTTTAAAATCTTGTTAATTTTTTTCTTAGGATTTAAATAATGCTATAGGGAATGGTAGACTAAAATAACTAGACTATATTTTATTTTGTCATTATTATCTCTTCTCATTCTATGCATTTCTACTCAAAATAATATTAAATTTCCTATTTGCCTTTAAGATACTCACTCCCCCAAAATCCCACCCTAATCTGGCAGCAGGCTAATAGCAATCTTAAAAAAAAATCCTGCTTGTCAGAGACCTGTTGGCCATTGATCACAATGAGTCCTGGAGATATCTGAAGGAGGGTTATCAAATATTATTTTTATTTCTTTTTCCCACCAAATTCCATCATTAGTGAACCAATATTAATTCATTTGCAGCATAATTACAACACTGTGGTATAGTTTCCTCTGACACAGATCAATAAACTGCAATAATGTAGCTGTCTAAAGAATTTTTAGAAGCCAATACAAGTAAGAATCTGAAATTGAGACAGAACTATTACCAGAAGAGAAAAGGGAGTTAATATAAAAATAAAGCAAAATTAATAATGTAGAAGACATAGATTTTATAGGTTATTTTAAAAGATATATTTTTCTAGTTCCTATAAATGATAATGAACTAAATACTGTAACTGGAAATGCAATATGTTTTCTAAGTAAACATCATAAAGATGGTCTAATGTGGTCAACAACTTGTTTTTAAAAAAGACAGATCTCCAACTTAATCACAACTGAAACATTCAGACATCAGTTGTGGGAAGCCATTATGGAATTACAAACACTAAAAAGGCAATAGTTACAGGATGATTTTATAATTGTTATAATTATATAGCAATGTTGATCTTTACATTCAGATTAAAGAATTTGTTTTTTTAATTTGAATGTAACCTATTTCTCCCCTTCATGGATTACTGCCTTGTCGTGGCGAAGGGGCTTGCGTAATTCAATGAAGCTATGAGCTATGCCGTGCAGGGCCACCCAAGACGGACAGGTCATAGCTGAGAGTTCTGACAAAACGTGATCCACTGGAGAAGGAAATGGCAACCCACTCCAGTATCTTTGCCATGAAAACCCTATGGACAGTACCAAAAGCCAAAACGATATGACGCTGGAAGATGAGCCCCTCAGGTCGGAAGGCGTCCAATATGCTACTGGGGAAGAGCAGAGGGCTAGTACTAGTAGCGCCAGAAAGAATGAAGCGACTGGGCCAAAGCCGAAAGGACGCTCAGCTGTGGATATGTCTGGTGGTGAAAGGAAAGTCCGATGCTGTAAAGATTTTTTCTCCATAGGAACCTGGAATGTAAGATCCATGAATCAAGGAAAGCTGGACGTGGTCAAACAAGAGATGACAAGACTGAACATCGACATCTTAGGTATCAGCGAACTAAAATGGACAGGAATGGGTGAATTTAATTCAGATGACCATCAGGTATACTACTGCGGGCAAGAATCCCTCAGAAGAAATGGAGTAGCCTTCATAGTCAATAAAAGAGTAGGAAAATCAATACTGGGATACAATCCTCAAAATGACAGAATGATCTCAGTTCGAATCCAAGGCAAACCATTCAATATCACAGTAGTCCAAGTCTATGCCCCAACCACCAGTGCTGAAGAGGATGAAATTGACCGGTTCTATGAAGCCCTACAGCACCTTATAGAAGTAACACCAAAAAATGATGTCCTTATCATCATGGGGGATTGGAATGCTAAAGTAGGAAGCCAAAAGATAACTGGAATAACAGGCAAGTTTGGCCTTGGAGTACAAAATGAAGCAGGGCACAGGCTGATAGAATTTTGTCAAGAGAATACGATGGTCATAGCCAACACTCTTTTCCAACAACCCAAGAGACGGCTCTACACATGGACATCACCAGACGGTCAACACAGAAATCAGATTGACTATATGCTCTGCAGCCAAAGATGGAGAAGCTCTATACAGTCGGTAAAAACAAGACCAGGAGCTGACTGTGGCTCAGACCATGAGCTTCTCCTTGCAAAGTTTAGGCTTAAACTGAAGAGAGTAGGGAAAAGCACTAGGCCACTGAGGTATGAATTAAATCATATCCCTGTTGAATATACAGTAGAGGTGACAAATAGATTTAAGGAATTAGATCTGATAGACAGAGTGCCTGAAGAACTATGGACAGAGGTTCGCGACATTGTACAACAGGTAGCAACCAAAACCATCCCAAAGAAAAAGAAATGCAAGAAAGCAAAATGGCTGTCTGAGGAAGCTTTGCAAATAGCTGAGGAAAGGAGGGAAGCGAAAGGCAAGGAAGAAAAACATAGATATGCCCAATTGAATGCAGAATTCCAGAGAATAGCTAGAAGAGATAAGAATGCCTTCTTAAATGAACAGTGCAAAGAAATAGAAGAAAACAATAGAATAGGGAGGAGCAGAGATCTTTTCAAGAAAATTGGAGAGATGAAGGGAACGTTTCATGCAAAAATGGGCATGATAAAGGACCAAAATGGCAGGGACCTAACAGAGGCAGAAGAGATTAAGAAGAGGTGGCAAAATTACACAGAAGAACTATACAAGAATGAGCTTAACGTCCCAGATAATCACAATGAGGTGGTCACTGACCTCGAGCCAGGCATCCTAGAATGTGAAGTGAAGTGGGCCTTAGAAAAGCTGAGCAACAACAAAGCTAGTGGAGGTGATAGTATTCCAGCTGAGCTATTCAAAATCTTAAAAGACCATGCAGTAAATGTGGTACACTCAATTTGCCAGCAAATTTGGAAAACTCAACAGTGGCCACAGGATTGGAAAAGATCAGTTTACATTCCAATTCCAAAAAAAGCAGTGCCAAAGAATGTTCAAACTATTGCACCATTACACTCATTTCTCATGCTAGTAAAGTTATGCTTAAAATCCTACAAGCTAGACTCCAGCAGTATGTGGATCGAGAACTACCAGAAGTACAGGCAGGATTTCGAAGAGGCAGAGGAACTAGAGATCAAATTGCCAACATACGCTTGATCATGGAAAAAGCTAGGGAGTTCCAGAAAAACATCTACTTCTGCTTCATTGACTATGCTAAAGCCTTTGATTGTGTGGATCACAACAAATTGTGGCAAGTTCTTAAAGAGATGGGAGTACGAGACCATCTTATTTGTCTCTTGAGAAACCTATATGCGGGTCAAGAAGCAACAGTGAGAACTGGACACGGAACCACTGATTGGTTCAAAATTGGGAAAGGAGTCCGGCAAGGCTGTATACTGTCGCCCTGCCTATTTAACTTATATGCAGAGCACATCATGAGAAAGGCAGGGCTAGATGAATCAAAAGTTGGAATTAAGATTGCCGGAAGAAATATCAACAACCTAAGATACGCAGATGATACCACTCTAATGGCAGAAAGTGAAGAGGAACTAAAGAGCCTCTTGTTGCGGGTGAAGAAGGAGAGTGCAAAACTTGGGTTGAAACTTAACATTAAGAAAACCAAGATCATGGCATCTGGCCCTCTCAATTCTTGGCAAATAGATGGGGAAGAAATGGAGGTAGTGACAGATTTTGTTTTCCTGGGCTCCAAGATCACTGCAGATGGGGACTGTAGCCAAGAAATTAAAAGACGCTTGCTCCTGGGGAGGAAAGCCATGGCAAATCTAGACAGCACACTAAAAAGCAGAGACATCACCCTGTCAACAAAAGTGCGTATAGTCAAGGCTATGGTCTTCCCAGTTGCAATGTATGGCAGTGAAAGTTGGACCATAAGAAAGGCTGAGCGCCAAAGAATTGAGGCCTTTGAACTATGGTGCTGGAGAAGACTCCTGCGAGTCCCTTGGACTGCAAGGCGATCAAACCGGTCAGTCCTAGAGGAGATCAATCCTGACTGCTCTTTAGAAGGCCAGATCCTGAAGCTAAAACTCAAATACTTTGGCCACCTAATGAGAAGGAAGGACTCACTGGAGAAGAGCCTAATGCTGGGAAAGATCGAGGGCAATAGAAGAAGGGGACGACAGAGAATGAGGTGGCTGGATGGAGTCACTGAAGCAGTAGGCGTGAGCTTAAATGGACTCCAGAAGATGGTAGAAGACAGGAAGGCCTGGAGGAATGTTGTCCATAGGGTCGCGATGGGTCGGACACGACTTCGCAGCTAACAACAACAAACCTATTTCTGGTTTGTGTAAGTAGAACCTAGTCTATAGTTTCTCCTTTGGAAAGAAGATAAAAATTTCAAAGAATCCTCAGAGGCAATTAGTTTTACATAGATACAGACTGACACATATGAACTGTAGGATGAAAACCTATTTTGTTGAATGTTTCTTGAAAAAATCATCATTTTTAATGCAATATAAACTGGACAAAATTCAGCAACTCATTGCTTTCATGGCAGCAACTCTGTAAAAAATCTTCAGGTTATGGAAAGGCTTAAAAAACAATTCTACTTTTGCAAAACTAAAGCAGCAGCACGGGAGTAGGTTCCTTTCAATCTAAGCTCCCCCTGGCCTTTTGGAGTGTTATACATCTGGGATTGGCAGCAGCAAAAATTCCATCATGATCTTTCGAGAATACACATGTTATATGTTACACAAGGCTCATTATTTATTTTATCTAAAAGTACATCATTAAAAAGCTTTTAAAGTTATAAAAATAAAAGAAGTTAGATACCTAAACACATATCTACATTATGTATATTTGTGCTTGAATGGTATGGCTTTTCATTTCTTCTGATGTCTTTCTATTTATGTTCTTTTAACAAAGTGAAACTACAGATTTTTCTTCAATGGTAGGGCATTTTGACAGGCAGGCATGTCAAAATCAGTGGTGGGATTCAAATACCTTACCATCCAGTTCTCTGAGTGGATGCAGGCCTGGGCCTCCGAGGCCTAGAATGGACAACTGGAAGTGACATTAATGCACTTCCTGTGGGCTGTTCTAGGCCTGGAAGGCCTCTTCCAGGCTTCTGAGGCCTAGAACAGACTTCTGGAAGTGACATCAATGCACTTCCAACGAGCTGTTTTAGGCCTGGAAAATCTCCACCAGGCCTCCAAGGCCTAGAACGGACTTCCAGAAGCAGCATGGGTTCAGCTGGTTCTCAAAACTCAACAAAATTTAGCTACCGGTTTTTGCGAACTGGCTGAATCCCACCATTGCTCAAAATCACTCAAGACCACAGTCTGAAGAAAAGCAGGCTACCTTCTACTGATTGTTCTGCACTGCAAGTCTAGTAGCAACAGGAAATAAAATATTTAAAGCAACCCAAAATAACTATTCAAAGCTAAATTAGACATAAGAGCCTACTCATGTCTTCCAGTTTATATGTGACATATAAAACAATAGCAGAAATAACAAAAGAATCTCCACAAGGTAATATTCCTCACCACGAGTTCTTCAGGACCCATTACTTTTCCCAATCAAAACTACTCATCCACTCTTGCATGAAATATATTTTGAATAATATCTAAGAAAGACCCTGAAAAATCTTTGCAGGGCTATCCTTACCTTTCATTAATCTTTTGAAATTTAAAATATGTTTATTTTTAATTTTTCTATAGCACTCCACAAATTGTTTCTAGAAGTCCTCAACTTACAACAGCAATTGGGATCAGATTTCCAATCAAAAATTGTTATGGGTGTAAGTTGAGGCATCCACATGACATTTTTGCAATGGTCCTTAATTGAACACTGGAATTTTAAATAAAACCCATTCTTCTGAATGAGCTCTTTTTTTGCTGGAAACTTGCTGGAAACCAGTGAAAATCAGCATATCACAATCACCTGAAATGCGGTCAGGTGACTGTATCTGTGTCTGTCTGTCTGTCTGTTTGTCTCCCTGTATGGGTGTTTTGTGGAATGACATTTTACAACAGCTAGAAATGCTTTTCAACTGATCATAAGTTGAGAACTACTTGTACATTTAAAAAGTCCTACAAATAACTCTAAATATCCTATAGATCTGAAAGATATATGTTGTGTAGTGGGTTCTTGTAGACAATGACTAGACCAAACTGATGCGACATGATTTATTGCAAGAATAAAAGAACTGAACTGAACCGACAGACTGACAGATATTTATACATGCTGCCACTAGGCAGTGACCAATCAGATTCAAAGCTGCTTTTCCCACTCAAATATGAACTTTAATCTCCCTCCAAAACAGTTGGAGATATATTTAAATAAAAACACATAAATGGTCAATATCAATACATAACAATATCCATTTTATCTTTTATAGAACAAACGTAATCCTTCCAAAGCCTACAAAGCAACAATGTTTAGACCTGAACCATTTTTAATTTTAGATCCTATTTCCCCAAGTGGGTCTATCCAATATTTTTGCCTCAAAATAGAAATGCTCTTTAAAAGGAAATGAAGAAGTGCTTAAATCTTGTTCTCTATCAATAGCTGGAGTTATTCAGGGATTCAGTCAGCCTTGATTCATTTTCCTCCAAAGTGTTAGCCTTTTGAAGTGAGCAATCTGTCTCAGGTCATAAAGCTGAACTTCCATCTTCTGCTTTCTGGGGTGGGATTGGGTGGTGAGATAAAAAGATGGCAGAAGCAGCAAGAGGTACAAGTATTGCCCCTTTTCTATATGTATGCTATCCATATATGTATAAAGGGATAGAGCTGGAGGCACAAATCTCTTTCCACTATGCCTTTTTTTATAATTTACCCTCTCCACACTACACAGCCTGGAAGAATCAACTGAACCAATAGGGACCAAAACTGGGGACTCAGGCCAATAACTAGCCTCTGAACTGGCCTGAGTCCCCAGCTGTTGGAGAAATTATCTTTCAGGTTCTCTGTTTCATTCTTTGTTTCCAAGAACAATTGTGTCTATGCAGAAAGTATTTCCATTAACCACATGTGTTTATGAGTATATATAAATGCTACTTATATTTTTTTCTGTCTCTTTGATATAAGAAGTCTTAGCACTTCTGGCTTTCTTTATTGCAGCATAAGGTTTTATTTATTTTTTTCCTCTTTCTGCATTCTTCTTCTATAACAACACTGCTTTTTGCTGAACTCCTGCTCTTGCTGAATTGAATGTACTCCTCTTTGTATACCCTCTCACTGAATAATGTCTAAATTCTAATTGACTTTTAATTACTTTTTATTTGATTGCTTTATATGCCATTAGTCTTAAATATTCTCTGTGCTAAATTTCTTATGGAGTGTGAGCTATTAAACGTTTGTTTGCTTTGTCCACTATTAGCCTTGAATTTTACTTAATAAATTGCACTGATTGATTTTTAATTATAGTTTTATTTTTGGATTTCAAAACACATATGTCTATTTAATAACTTATAGTTTTAGTGAATAGGACGTCAGACATATCCCATTATAATAGCTTGGTGAAATGTTCATCATGTCATCTTTGTGTAGAGATACAGTTATATAATTTAAGTGTCAAAAAGTTAACCATTAACAAATGAAACACTTTTTCATTTTCCCCTTTAAAACCAATACAAATTACTATACGGAGAAAATTGCAATTATTAGTTTAAGTAATACTAGTTATTTTCAATAGAGTGAGTCAAAGTGGAAAATACTGATGTTTCAGGAACTTCTTGGGGGACTTTCCACTGCTAGAACCTGACTGCGCAACTGTTTCAATTATAACATATTCATATCTTTTATTTTTTTTAATTGATAGTCTATTAAGGTAAGAGATTAATGACAAATACAGAGTGATTGCATTTCCTTCTTTCTTATTGTTGGAAGTTGATGGGAAGTGTTGGCCTTTGAACAATATCTATAGCAACAAAGGAAATCGCCTAGAACAGTGCTTCTCAATCTTAGCAACTTTAAGATGTGTAGACTTTAACTTCCAAAATTTCCCAGGCAGACTGTTAGAGACATGAATGCAAGTGTGAGTGTTAATGTGTATGTATAGTAGCCTCAGTGGCCCCTATGCATAGCTTGATTTGCTATAATCCTATTACTTGCCATAGTTTGTGAGCAGTACCTGACAAAGGATAATGTTTCATTTATATCAAGCAAGATGTGCAGATTAGTGCTCAAACATTATTGCAGTACTGAAGGGCATATGGCCCTTGACAGTGATGAAATTAGGTATCATAAAAACAAGCTAAATATGATAATGAGATCTTGGCCTTATAGGTATTTTTATATCTGGGTTTTACAGGTAATCTGATAGCCCTTCCATTCATTTCTTGAGCTACAATCTCAGATGACTTTTTAATAGAAAGCAGGAGAAGAATGTGTTAAAAGCTGTTGGCAGAGATAGTCTAAACAGTTATGTAACCTATGGTGTAATAATTAATGTTTCCTTATTTTGGGGGAAAAATGTTTTGTCAGTGGATTGGAATGCTTACAGCTGTGCACGTTCCTCCCAGTTATTCTATTTCTAACTAAAACAACATAATTGTGGGTGTTGGCAAAACTTTCTTTTTAAAACTATGCTTCCAGATGCAGGACAGGAGGCAATATAGACTGCTGCAGGAATTTATGCATTCCATATGTTACATAGCATGCTCCACAAAAAGATCATTTAAGTTACCATAACTCCCTTTTATTCAAGGGAAGCATATTTGGGAATCTGATATGTGATAATTGAAAAATGTTTTCGCCTGAAAAATGAGATGTAACTAACTGGCTACTTTATATTACAAAACTGCAAATTTTCTTCTGAAATCAACATCTTTTCCTTCTTCACTATTTATGGCTGTTCTCTGCTGTTCTGTTAATTATATTGCTCAAAAAGATACTACTTCTTCTTCACTGTGTCCAGTATGTCAGAAGTAATATAATGAGATTTATGGTATCACAACATCTTACAGCCTATAGCATTTGTCATTGATGATAAAAGAACAGCTCTCTAATTTTAAAAAGGTGATAATACTTCAAGACTTTTCTCCTAAATGTTTGAATCTTACATCCTGGAAAACTGATGAAAGGAAACACTATCTAAAGAGTGAAAATGTTTTGCACAACTATCGCTTCTTGGCTCAATTCACCACCAAGTGACCGCATTTGGAGAATATATCTAGTACATTAGAAAATTATAGATTTGGTTTGGTAAGATTCTGGCCATGAGGTATAAGCAAACAAAAGATTGGATTTGACTGGATTTTTCTATCTTGTCTCTGGGCCTGACATTACTATTGTGCAGGGTTGACTGTTTATGAAACTAATATGTTAGCTTGCATACCTACATTTTGATACCTGCTTGTAAAGCACTTGTGTTCAGGTGCATTACTATCAACTGTACTTTTTCAACATGCACTTTTTAGAATTACCATCCAGAAATAGTACAACTATGATTTAGCGCAATATATCTCTGTGGAAGTTTTAAAAGATGTTTTGATGCCAGAAGTTGTTGAGTTATTTAATATTTGAAAAATATGTTTGCACATTCAGTTGTTTGCTATCTTCTGCCATATTGAAAAATACAGAGTTGCACAAAGAGGTAAAATAACTTGTTAGGCTGTAACTTTATTCCATTTATCTGAGAGTGAGTCTCATTAAATTCAGGATGGTTTACTTTAGAGTAAAGATGATTGTTTTGTAAATATAAGAAATTGAAACTTGACAAGAGAGTTAAAGCAAAATAGGGAATTTTAAACTGCCAAGTTTCTGACATAATGTTCATCATCTCTAGTCTGAAACATACAAAAAAGAAGCTGGCTTTTGGGGAAAGAAAGAAAAGAAGAACAAACGGTGGAGTGATATTTTTTTTTAGTGGTGCAATTGGATTGCCAAAGAGACACAAAGCATTTATTTCATCTAAGTCTTTGGAAACCATGAGAATAAAATATATAGGATGTAAGAATTAAACATATATGCCGCCCATCTCATCAGTCTGGGGATATTCCTCATATGACATCCAACTACAGTGAACCAGAAGTCTGTGTTATCCTGAAAATAGCTATCTGGTTTTTCACATTAGGGAAATAACTGTATTAACAAACATTATTTAATATGGAAAACCTTATCATAAGAAAGAGAATATTTTTAAAATGCTCTTAGCATATGTTTTAAAAATGTGACTATTTTAACTTCTCATAAAATGATATCTACAAGCAAAGAATAATTCATATTGTTTTGAAAATAGAATTGAATGATATGTGGATATTTTAGAATGTCATCAATGATTTGGATGAGAGTATAGATGGGGAACTCATCAGATTTGCAGACGACACCAAGCTGGCAGGAATAGCCAACACTCCAGAAGATACAGGAGGATCTTGACAGACTTGAACATTGGGTGCTATCTAACAAAATGAAATTCAATGGTGAAAAAAGTAAGGCTCTATATTTAGGCAAGAAAAAACAAATGCACAGGTATAGTATAGGAGGTACCTTGCTCAATAGTAGTAACTGTGAGAAGGATCTCACAGTCCTAGTGGACGATCACTTAAATATGAGCCAGCAATGTGCTGCAGCTGCCAAAGAAGCCAACACAGTGCTAGGCTGCATTAACAGAGGAAAAGAATCAAAATCATGTGAACTGTTAATACAACTTTATAACGCATCCAGTTTTGGTCACCACAATGTAAAAAAGATGTTGAGACTCTGGAAAGAGTACAGAGAAAAGCAGCAAAGCTGATTAGAGGACTGGAGGCTAAAACATATAAAGAACAGTGGCTGGAATTGGGTATGTCTAGTTTAATGAAGGAAAGGACTAGGGGTGACATGATAGCAATGCTTCAATATCTCAGAGGTTGCCACAAAGAAGAAGAAGTAAAACTATTCTCCACAGCACCTGAAGGCAGGACAAGAAGCAATGGATGGAAACTAATCAAAGAGAAAAGCAACCTAGAACTAAGGAGAAATTTTCTGACATTTAGAACAACTTGCCTCCAGAAGCTGTGAATGCTCCAACACTTGAAGTTTTTAAGAAGGGACTGGACATTTGTCTGAAATGGTATAGGGTTTTTTTGCCTGAGCAGGTGGTTGGGCTACAAGATCTCCAAGATCCCTTCCAACTCGATTATTATTATTGTTGTTGTTGTTGTTGTTGTTATTATTATTATTATTATTATTTTATTGTTATTGTTATTGTTATTGTTGTTGTTGTTATTATTATTATTATTATTATTATTATTATTATTATTATTATTATTATTATATAAAACTTTTATTCATAAAACATGAAACTCAGTCAACTGAACACTCAAATTGACTGGCACTAATGGTTGACACGGGTTGCTGCCAGCATCCTAGGTATCAACCAGGTATCTCCTTAAAATGTAAGATGTTCCGAGTAGCACAGTCTTTTGTAGCTTTGCTGGAGTTATTGCAGGAAGCTGCAATTTCTTGATGTATTTTGCAAAGTTTTTGGACATAGTTCCCAATGCCCTGATGACAATGGGTATTACTGTTACATGTTTCATCCATAATCGTGCTGTTTCGATGGCCAGGTCACAGTATTTTGTAATTTTTTCCAGTTCTTTTTCTTCTACTGTGGCATCTTCTGGTACAGCGGTATCAATCAACTGTACAATTCGGTTCTCTATGACTGCGATATCTGGCGTGTTCTGTTGCAAATGGTGATCTGTCTGTATTCAGAAGTCCCACAAGATCTTCACCCTCTCATTCTCGACAACTTTTTCCACCCTATGTTCCCACGACTTTTTGGACATAGGCAAGTCGTATTTTTTACACAATGCCCATTGGATTAGTTTAGCAACTTGGTCATGTCTAGCTTTGTAGTCAGTTTGCACGATTTTGCTGCACTCACATATTAAATGTGAAACAGTTTCAACTTTGTCATTGCAAAGTTGGCAATTTGGATTAGATCTTTGTGAGAGGCATTTGCCCATTCATTTTTTAAAAAATCTTTTTCTTTCTTTTTCTCTATGCTTCTTATCATTTTTTGTCTCTCCAGTTCTAGTGTTTTTCCTGGCATCTCTGCAGTCCATTTTGTCCAATCTTTTTTCTTATCCTCAAAATTGTTTTGTGGTATTAAAGTATAAGTTTTCTTTTCCAAATCCAGTATTTCTTGTAATTTTTTTCCAGTTGGGTTAAATCATACTTCTTTGTTTTCTTAGGTTCCATCTTTAAGTCTCTATCCTCAAATTTGTATTCAGTTGTCTGTTTTATCTGTTCCTTCTCTGTTGTTGTTTCCTTGGATTTTCTTTGTTGTAAAGTTAAATTGGAGATTAATTAGTTTATATTTCCAAAGTTATTTTGGGTTTCTTTGTTGTTTGAAATCATTTTTATTTGAATTAGTTGCAACATATCCTATGTCTTTTCTTGAAAAGTATTTATTTTTTCTTGATAGGTTCTTTCTATAAATCTCTGGTTTTCCATGATGACCAAATTTTCTTTTCTCTGCAAATACCTTTGGGGTCAGAGTTAAATAGATACTTGTAATCCAGAAAGTTCAAAAAAGTTTTTTTTGTTCCCTGAAGTTTGTAAGTCTCACTTAGTCTGCAGCCCAGATTGTTTTCTTTTTGTCACAGCTGTTCTCTATTGTTAGAGCTTTGAAAGTCACAAGTAGAGATTAGTTTTTTCCAGATTTTGCCAAGTCCTGCATGAAAGCCATAGCTGTCATAGTCTTCATCCACCACTAGATGTCAGCACTGGTTTATTTTTCAAATTTTCAAAATGAACAAATTGCCTTTAAAATGAGAATCTTAACCATTCAGTAACTTCAAACTTATCCAAATTTAGGTTTTATAGTAATTTCATTTCATTTCAATACAATTTGGTCCTCCATAAAAGGCTTAATTCACCACTTCCATTAGTAAAAGGGTGGAGCAAAAATCCCCCTCCTTCACTTTCAGAGGTTTTTTGCTTCTTGGGATTTTTTTTCCTTCAGGAAAGTTGATAAGTAGGATAGAGAAAATCAAAGTTTTTACTCAGACTCAAACGTGCTGTTTACAATCAGCTTAAAATAGTGCTTTTGACTTTGGTGGCTTGCAGCTTGGGCTAGACTCTGAAGTTAGGCTAGCCTTTCTGCTGTTGGTTTCTGGAAGGCTTCTCCTGGACCGATTGGGTCGACCGCCATCCCTCCGAGGTCCCTGGCACTTCCTACCTTCTTTGCCACCTCTTTGGAGTGGCTTCTGGCCCATATAGGATCCCTTAACAGGAAGAAACTCAGTCGAAGGGCACGGAGTCCTGAGCCCCTTGACTGCTGTGCTGCTCTGCAGGACCGGAAGTGACCTCAAGCAGCCAGGCAATTTGTCCCCCACCTGCTATTGTCTAGTGGCATACTTTAGAAATATATACTATGTTCACTAAGAGCAAAGTAATTTGATTGAATTAAGTTTTGTAAGCTTGGGCTGCTTTCTTTTATCATGCTGATGACATCAGCTTTGTCTTCTTGGTTTGCCTTGAAGGAGAAACATCTACAGTTTTATAAAATTAGCTCTGCAATTTCCCTCTGTGCAATTTTGAAATGGGAATAACAGCACCATTTCTATCAGACTGTATTGGACATACTCTCAGAATCTTTAGGCAGCATGGAAAACAATTGCCTTTTAAACAATACCTGTGGGCTCTGTTATTTTCTGTGACTTGCCATCTTTTCCCCCTGGGATGACTTTAAAGTCTTAAATGGTACTTATTCTTGGTTATGCTGAAAAGTGCACTGCAAACCACTAAGAAGACTTAGAAGGGATATAATGATACACAAAAGGAATATAAAGGGAAATAAGGCAGAAAGATAAAGAGTTGAACAAGCCATGGAGAGCTTTCAAAGAAGGGACAAGGAAATGGAAATTCATGCAGACAGTGACGTACATGCAATATTGTAGATGAAAAAGCCTATGCCATCTTTAATCTTTTTTTCAGTTTCATCTACCAAATGCTTTTAAAAATGTTGCATATCTAGAATGTTGCATTCAAGAAAAACTAGAAAAAATGGGCATAAATTTACTCAGACAAATAAAAATATCATGGTCCATTATCCAAATAGAGCTATCAATATTAAACATATTATTAAGATGATAGTGATAATACTGCCAAAAGAAAGGAACCTTTCATAGCAGCAAGAACCAAACAGGCAACAAGACAATGGGAAGAATGTTTAAGAAGAAAAGGCTGCTAATCAGATTTTAGTTCTCATTTAGAGTACTGATAAAAAATTAAATTCAACATTGTTTTGTAGAATTAAGAACACAATCAGTGTAAGTATGGTTGCAACATATTGCATTAGAAGGAGAAATGGAGGGCTGAGAAACAGAATCAACCACTTATGCTAACATCTGCATTTCATGCTTTTAGCTTGGAATATTAACAAGGCTAAAATCATGACATGAGCACCACATTCTGTTTTGCGGTTCTAAATTAAATCCACTAAGATTCTGGAAGAATAATCAAGTGTGAGACATTGCAGATAAGGATTAAAAACTCATTAAAACTCTCTTCCCAGAATGCACAGTAGAAAGTTACATGTCATGTCTGCACAAACTAGCACATTAACACTTTCTGTGTAGTAAGGCACAAGTGAAAACAGAAAATATTTTGAAATGATGGCATAATTTAGAATTGTGTCTAAGATTAGCATGGCTGCTGACAAGCTGAACACCCGTTATTTGGTTCAGAATAGAAGATTATGTTTCCTCTCATGAGAAGATTTTTTTTATTTTTCTTCCTTCTTGTTTTCCTTTTTGTACATGAGGTAATATGATGGATACAGCAGAATAATTCACACTGAAAGTAATGGAGTGAAGCTGTCCAGTTCATTACTTTTGTATACATCCTTTTTTCCTGCCACTTCTCAGAGAAGCCAAAACAAATGTATCACTTCTATCTAAAAGAACAAAAAAGAAAGGAAATTTACCAATTAAATCAAATCAAATCCTGGTAGCTTTACCTTTTGCACTATATTAATAATAATTGTGTATTTTGTGACTGTGTTTGCACACCACACACACACACACACACATATCCCTTTGAGCATTAGTTAGACACCACAGAAAAGGCTGGTATCAAGCACTGATAATTGCCATTGCCATTTTCTTAGCTGAGAAATAGTGTACTCATGATTTTATCTCAGACCCAAAGTCTGGAGCTACATAGCCCAGGATTTCCCAAATAATTAGGCATAAACCTGATGATGAGTGGATCAATGCTGTGAGAGGGACAGACACAATTAAAGCTACCAAGTCACAGTCCTCCCTCCTCAGTGATGAATGGAAAATGCCAGGAGTGTATGCTGAAGACAAATGGAGACCTCTTGATCTACTTGAGCCAAGTTTATTGTTCTGCACAGGAGGCAGAATATAAGGTCTTAGATTTACATCTAAGAGGACAGTATGATCCCTTAATGATGCAGCTTGTTTGAATCTGTGTTTGCAGCAAATTAGCATTTGTATTTCTAATTTGTTTAGTCAGCAAGCCTTGAGTAACTGTCAAGGTTTAACAAGGACTGACTTCCTCCTCTGTATACATGAGCTTTGAGTTTGCAGTTACTGTCCCTTAGTAAGCCATTTGTATTTTTATTCTCAAGCATTATGCTATGCATTAAAGTCTTTCTGAAGCCATTTTGTTAATTTTATTAATTAAAATTAATTATGTCATCCTTCAATAACAAGACTACATAGTCCCAAAAGGATCACCCAAATAAAAGTTATCCAATTGCCAAGCTAAAACAAGAAAATATCTGTATAGCACAACAGCTATATAAGAAGATACTACAGCAGATGATCACTTCACTGACAATGGAAAAACCATAATTTTACACTATGTGTAAACCACTCCTGTATTTCAAGAAGAGAACTGTGTGGATAGACAATATAAAGTGATTGACAATATAGCACTGAAGATGTTATCTAATCTGGTAACAAAACATCTGCAAGCAAACAACCATACTCAGAGAACATCAAGGATTCTGTGTTACATTGTACATTATATGCATAATTCTGTATTTATTTATTTATTTTTGTCATATTTCTGTGGTGTATATCAGAGGTGGTGACCCTTTGAAAACTGTATGCAACACAATTTCATTTTAATGTATGTCAGTTAGTGTACATTCAAAGTGACAATAAAGTTATTATTCTATTCTATTCTATTCTATTCTATTCTATTCTATTCTATTCTATTCTATTCTATTCTATTCTATTCTATTCTATTCTATTCTATTCTATTCTATTCTATTCTACATATATAGTATTCTCTTCTATTGAAACAGTCTGGTCAGAATATGGCAAAACAGGCTGGGAAAGAAGTGAGACAAGGATGTATATTTTTTATTTATTCAACCTATTGCTGTTAGGGAACAATTCAATACATATCTAGGTGGTAGCTCTGAATTTGAACTTACCTAATAATACGCAATCAATTCAAAATGTGTAACTACAGCTACTCAGTATATTTATTCTTTTATCAGCATTGTCAAAAAGAGTTTGATTAATTTTTTTGTATGGATCTATTAGAAGCTCATGCTTGTTCCATAGGTTTATTTATTTATTTATTTTATTAATGGGACTTATATCCCGCCCTATCTCCCGAAGGACTCAGGGCGGCTAACAACAACAAAATTAAAGGTCTCTGTACAATAAATTAAAATTAAAAATTAAAATAAATTAAAGATTAGAGTTAAAATTGTAAACATAATTAAAATCCCTGTCAGTCCAGGTCAGCCAGGTGGAAAAAGAGTGTTTTGAGGCCGCGGCGAAAGGACTGGAGATCTTGGGCCATCCGAAGCTCAGGGGGGAGCTGGTTCCACAGGGCTGGCGCTCCCACAGAGAAGGCTCTTCCCCTGGGGGTTGCAAGCCGACATTGTCTAGCCGACGGTACCCTGAGGAGGCCCTCTCTGTGTGAGCGTACTGGGCGATGGGAATTCGTTCCCGGAAGCAGATGGTCCTCCAAGTATCCCGGGCCTAAGCCATGTAGGGCTTTAAAGGTAAGTACCAGCAACTTAAATCTCACCCGGAGGGCAACCGGTAACCAATGCAGCTCACGCAGGAGGGGTGTAATATGGGAGTATCGGGGTGCTCCCATCACTACCCGTGCAGCTGCACTCTGCACCAGCTGAAGCCTCCAGGTGGTCTTCAAGGGCAGCCCCATGTAGAGAGCATTGCAGTAGTCTATACAGGAGATAACGAGTGCGTGGGTGACTGCACGTAGGGCATCTCGGTCCAGAAAGGGGTGCAACTGGTGTACCAGGCAATTCTGGGCAAATGCCCCCCTTGCCACGACTCCAATATGATCTTCAAAACTGAGTCGTGAATCCAGGAGGACACCTAGATTGCGTGCTCTATCAACGGGAGCTAACATCTCTCCTCCTATAATCAAAGATGGAACCTCTTGGACTAAACAAGATGTCGGTACGTAAAGCCACTCAGTCTTGGCCAGGTTGAGCCAGAGCCTGTTCTTTCCCATCCAAATCTGTACTGCTTCCAGGCAACGGGACATCACATCAAGGGCATCACTGGGTTGGTTCGGGGTGGAGATGAAAAGCTGGGTATCATCAGCATATTGATGATACTTCACCCCAAAGCTTCATATAGATGTTGAACAGGAGGGGCGAGAGCACCGACCCCTGAGGCACCCCACAACTAAGGGGCCTAGGGGTTGACCTCTGCCCCCCTGCCAACACCGTCTGCAAACGGCCCAAGAGGTAGGAGGAGAACCATCGCAGAATGGTGCCTCCCACTCCCAACTCCTCAAGACGACGCAGCAAGATACCATGGTCGATGGTATCAAAAGCCGCTGAGAGATCTAATAGGACCAGGACAGAGGAATAACCCCTATCTTGGGCCCGCCAAAGATCATTCACCAGTGCGACCAATGCCGTCTCTGTGCTATACCCGGGCCTGAAACCCGATTGGTATGGATCCAGATACTCAGTTTCCTCCAGGACCAAAGGGAGCTGCCGTGCCACCACGCTCTCAACGACCTTCGTAAGAAAGCGAAGGTTGGAGACAGGACGGAAGTTGTTTAAAATAGCTGGATCCAATGCAGGTTTCTTAAGGAGTAAAGTACCCTTCACTCAGTGAGGCATTGATAACTGCTAGGAGCCAGCCTCGTGTAACCTCCCGAGACACATAGACCAGCCACAAGGGACACGGGTCCAACAAACAAGTGGCAGCACTTAATTTCCCCATGATCCTGTCCACTTCATCCAGAGTCACAGGATCAAACTCTTCCCAAATGTTCTCGGCCAAACTCATCGTTTTCCTCTCGTCAGATACTGCCCAGTCAGAGTCCAGACCAGCCCGAATCTGAGCAATTTTGTCCACCAGATATTTACTAAATTCCTCGGCCTGTTCTCGTAAGGGGTCCTCTCCCATCCCTTGATTTAAAAGGGAGCGGACCACTCTAAACAGGGCGGACGGGCAGTTATCTGTGGATGCAATGAGGGTGGTGAAGTAAGCACGCTTTGCCACCTCCATTGCCACAAGATAAGATCTGGAAAAGGATCTTAACTGTGTTCAGTCAGACTCGGACCGACTGGTTCTCCAAATGCTCTCTAGGCCCCTTCTCCGGCGTTTCATCTCCCGCAGGTCCTTGGAGAACCAAGGAGCGAGTCGGGACCTGCGTCGGGTCAGAGGACGCAAAGGCACAACGCGGTTGACAGCCTCCGAAGCAGCCTGTTGCCAGGCATTAACTAAGGACTCGACCGGGCTGTGGGAGAGGGAGGTAGGGATCAATCCAAGCGCCATCTGGAACTTATCTGGGTCCATCAGATCCATCAGAAAGTTACTCTTTCAATACACATATAATACACACAAAAACATTCAAGGTTGGTATAAGAATTAAATTTAATGTAAATTTGGAATGAGGGATAGGCAGTGCTTTTTTTGTAAAAGAAAAAGGTGCCGGAACTCACACATGTCATACAACTCACCTTGCCTACTCTACAAGGTTCCATCCAAAAAAGGTGCCGGAACTCCGTTCTGAGTGTTCTATGAGAAAAAAAGCCCTGGGGATAGGTCTGGAAAATCATTTCCCCCTTCCTGATTCTAGAAAAGGGCAACCAAAATTTGAAAAAGTCACTTTTAAAAGAAAATGCCTGATTTTTCCCCCCAAACACAACTCTAATCTTCCTTCTGCTCTAAAAAGCCCCTATCCTGGAAAGGGCTATTGAAATAAAATTGAATAGGAATTGGTTAAGAGCTATGATATAATGCTATATTGCAATGGTCCCCAATCTCTCCAGCTCTGTGGACCGGCAGCAGTTGGGGCACGGAGAGGGAATGGTTTTGTGTATTTGCCGCTTGACAAATGGAGCTTTGTGTGCTCACCTTCTGCTTGCACAGCCCACTTCCCAACAGACTGTGAACCGGTACTGGCCCTGCTATGTAGTACAATACATTGTAGTGAAGGTATCTTAACCAAGGAAGAATAAGTAAAGAGAACTCACAAATTTCTATTTTAAATGCTTTTAATTACTTAAAAAATCAAGATCCAAATCATCCCATTTTCTAGCTGAAATCCTTAGAAAATTTGTGACCCTTCCCTTCTCCCTCTAGAGAGGATTTCCTGTTTCCCAAGCTTTCACCCCATACTCTTTAATTGTGTGAATGCATACACTTTTCTTCTGCTTTGACTCTTTCCCCCCCCCCCCTCTACCACCAGCATTTAACAGCAGGAGAAAATAGTATACACTGTTTTCAAGATCTCCTTTCCAACATTCCCTTAAGGATTCCTTTCATCACTTTATCCTAACTTTTAATCCTTCTGTTCTTATTCTCCCATGCTGCCTGAATTTTTCTCAAGGAAAACTTGCTCCCCTTGTTTGATAGTTCCCAGCAGACTAAACTAATCAAAAGCCTGAGACATCAAACACCATTCAAGCCTGCCAGCCAAAGTTCTTCATTCTAGCTAAGCTTCTATTTTCAATTTTTTTTCTATTTGAGCCCTACTCAGTGAGCACTTATTTTATGCTTTATCTAATTTGCATGCTAGCATCCATTTTTTATTTATTTGCTAGGTATTTTATTAATTTGCATTGGGATTACCAAGTAAAATTGTTAGGATGTAACTTTTCGATAGATCAAGTAGCAGGATTTGTCCTACAGAGATACACTGTCAAGTTTTGTTCAGCGGATGTGTTTTAGGAGGCTTCCAGTTGCTCTACAGTTCTGTCCACTTTTGTCCTAAGTGTTTACAAACAGTATTCAACTTACGACTGGTTGGTACTTACAACCCAGTTCCAAAGTTCCAATAGCTGTTCTTCCCACACAGAAATTGACTAATTTCAGATGCTCAGCAACTGTCACACATTTACAACTATTTACAGTGTCCCATAGTAACATGAACACATTTTATAATATTTTTTGCCAAAAACTGGCATTTATTTCAGCAAAACTGACCCATAGCACACAAGGGGTTCACTTCATGACTGCAGTGGTCACTTAATGGTTGTCAGAATAAAGGTTATAAAATTGTGGCAGTCAAGTAACTACCTGCTTTTATGAACATCACCACTTACAACATTAATAGGCAGGCTCCCTTATAGTCATAAGTCAAGGACTATCCATATATCAGTTGAAAATGAGTCGCTATTTCTGATAGATGGTTGCTATGCTAAACGAACTACTTAGTTCGAAAGAGTATTTGTGGGGATCTAAAGTTTTACCTTGCAAACATCCCAAAACAATAGCAGTGGTTCCTGCACTGATGGACTCACCAAGGGACAGTGAAGCACGAAGGATCATTCAAATAGGTCTCGGAAAAACTCAAATTGTTTTCACATCCTGCCAAATCATACCCAAGAGTTTCTGCATTTCTCCAGATATTTGCTTTCCTTTTCAAGAGATGATTTTCCGGTGCCTTCTTCTTCTCCAGCAAGACAAACCAGAGGAAGAAATTTTCAAAGTGGTCTGAATGAGGGAAGTCTTTGTTGGGATAAAGGGCTCGTTTTTGTTCTCCACTGGCAACAACTGGAATGGCAGGGCTTCCAATGTGGGGTCCATAAGGTTTTTTTTCCTGGAGCAGGAGATAAACCTGCCTATTATAAAGCCAAGCAAATAAAGTTCTTTCTTAAAAAAGAGAAATCATTTCTCTTAAGCTAATTGCATATTACAAAGGTCAACTATAAACCTGGAGTAATGCATCAGGGAAGCTTTTTTAAACACAAGGAGAACTGATTAGAAATGCAGAGCAAACTCTGAAATATCTTTAATATTGTTTAGTTGGCAGAAAATCTGAACAGTGTAAATAATAAGAATTTATCAGGTTTAAATATTTACAATAAAATAAAATATGCAGAGTTTCTAGAAGGTAAATATGGATTACATATTATCCATTGAACTTAATTTTCATCATCCTTATGTTTTGGTTTTTCCAAACTTAGTTGTAGACAGGGGATAGGATTTTTGTCTCATAGTTTCTTCCTTGAAATATAATTCCAGGTTTGTTATATTTTAAGAAATAATGTTAAGTTGTTAATGTTCATTATATTTCCTGGAGATGAAGGGAGAGGATTCTTTTTCTATCTTTCTTTTCCTGTTCTACATTTTATTTTATTTTTAATTTTGCAGTATATTTATTTTGAGGTTGTATAAGTTTTACCTTTTGCAAAATAATCTTTAATAAAATTATTGAAAAAAATGTGATTCTTTATGATTCCAGAGTAGAAAGTCTTTGATTGGTTTCAAAGGCGAGACATTTAAAATGGGGACTTTTTTTAACATTATTGTTGGCAAAATGGAGCACAGTGTTTGCAGTCTTATGAGTCAAGAAGCTGAATTCCTTTATTTTATTTCATTTTTATCCTGTTGTAGTTAGTTTTATAAATAAATCAAGGAGGCATACATGCCTACAATTCTTTTCTCCTCCTATTTTCCTTACAAAAACAGCTCTGTAAGGTGGGTTAGAGATAGTGACTGCCCCAAAGTCACCTGGATGACTTTCAGCCTGAGGTAGGACTAGAACTTATGGTCTCCTGGTTTCTAGCAGGTGCCTTAACTACTGTGTCAAACTGGCTGTTCATTCTAGATTACTGAAACCTGGAAGCAGGAACCAAAATATTTGAATATCCTAACTTGGACACTGCCAAAGGCAATGATTTTTGAATGTGTGCTTGAGTATAATGGTTCCTCTGAAGAAAGTAACTACCTTAGTTTTATTATAATCAGTGACAAGTTTTTTCTTTATATCATTGATCAAGAGCACAAAGGCATCATGTCAGGCTCCTTTTATTTTGAATGGACTGTTTATCATCAGCATGTAAAAATAAAAAAAGTCTGTTACCTAATATGGGTTTTATAATTGGATTCACTTTTGGGATAGTCACTCACTTCAGGACTAAAAAACAAAATGGTGCCATTAATAAGCTCACAATAAGAAGGATTGGGGAGCACAATTTTAAGTATGGCATTCTGTTGTAAGGAACAATGATCTTCAGGGAAAGATGTGTGAATATCTATAGCAGGGAAAATACTACATCTGAACTTCATTACTGCTGCCTAAGAGCCAGAATGTAATGAGACTGTACTCAAATGTGAAGGTGTCAAAGATTGTTCCATGGATTGTTCCTTGCTTCTAAAATTTCCACTTTTGTTTTATTTGGCAATATTTTGACTGAGTCATATTGCTGGTTTTCTTTCTGTAAAATGTTAATGGAAGATTTGTCTATAGACTCATTAGGACATTCTGTACTTTCAGTTGTCAGGGTAACCCTAGCAGTTGCGGTACTGATAACAAAATTATTTGGTTTCTTAGGAGAGGAGACTTTGCCCCTGGGACTATATTTCAGGGCAGTAGTTAATGGTTTAATATCAGCATCTTAAAACCTTGGGTTGGACATAGTTGGAAAGAAACTAGAAATCTACTCATTTTAAAAGCACTAGAGGGATCACTAATGGCTAAACTTTAGCAGAATTCTATAGCTTGAGACATGTGACCATGTAACAGTCAGCTTAGGGAATAAGTTATGCCTATTCTTGAAACCCATACCCCTTGTTCTTTTTAACAATCAGCATTCTTTGTGATGATAACAAAAGTTGTGCCTTCCTAGAACTCTGGGTCTGAACTAAGACTAAGACGCTCATCTTTATGACTGGATGTTACCCCCAGGCATGGAGGTACACCTACTATATGGCCACTTCTCCTTACTGAGTGCAGGTGGAGAGAGAGAAAGGCTGCATTAATCTTCCATTTATGACCTTCATAGTGCATCTGGTGAGCTAAAGTGTGACACAGAACACTGACTTTACTATCTAGTTTTATCATAATGATAAATAGTTCTTGAAAGATTAAAGATTAAATTTATAGTTTCAGCTATGAACTGACAGTGATTTGTCATCAAATCAGCAGAGTCTGCTCCAAGAGCAGGTTAGCATTGACTTGCTTGCTTTTTAACGAAAGAATTACATTGTGCCAAAGATGCATAATGCAGAGTTCTCTGAATCAGGCAGCTATCGCTGATGTAATAGATCAGATTTGTTACTCAATATGAGAGATTTGTCACCATTTGTTTTTATGAGATTTTTGTTGATAAGAAGTCCTTTACATCTGATTGCTTAGAAATTTCCATGGACTCTGCAATTAAAAGCTAGATCTGGAACACATCTTTTTCTCAATTTATGCAGAGGGAGACATGAAGGAGCAAAAAAGATATAATTTGCTTAATCTCCTTCATGTCAGCTACAGAAGGGTATACTCAATAAGCCTTGAGAGATAGCAATAGCAATAGTACCTAAACTTATATACTGCTTCATAGTGCTTTATAGCCTCTCTAAGCAGTTACAGGGTAAGCATATTGTCCCCAAAAATAAAAGTAGAGGATATAAAATAAAAAAAATAATTACCATAGGCTTCTTATGGGCAAAAGGAGAGCCATTATGACCAGGTATGAAAAGAATTGGGACACTATAGCAGGAGGTTGATAAAGTTAAAACTATCTGCTAAGCTGTACAGCTGTAGGAAAGTAGGTAAATAGTCAAACCACAAGAGGCAATATCTGATGGGAAATCGATGTCATAATAATACAGCGTTCTGGCCAATTTATATGAAGAACAGAGACAATGAAAGTCACATGGCAGCTACAGCCAATAAAGTGGCCAAGGATAAAGGATTAACTAGAACATTTCTATCTCAGTGTGAATTCCTCATCTTCTCTGCTATCCTTACTAGTATTTGATTAATCTAGAGATAAGCTGATGAATAAGAATGTGTGGTGTATTCTTTAAGCAAATAAAGTTGCAATATTGCTTTGAGACAATTTTTTATTGTGCTCTCTGTTTCTTTCCCCTTCATGGATTACTGCCTTGTCGTGGCGAAGGGGTTTGCGTAATTCAATGAAGCTATGAGCTATGCCGTGCAGGGCCACCCAAGATGGAAAGGTCATAGCAGAGAGTTCTGACAAAACGTGATCCACTGGAGAAGGAAATGGCAAACCACTCCAGTATCTTTGCCATGAAAACCCTATGGACAGTACCAAAAGGCAAAACGATATGACGCTGGAAGATGAGCCCCTCAGGTCGGAAGGCGTCCAATATGCTACTGGGGAAGAGCAGAGGGCTAGTACTAGTAGCGCCAGAAAGAATGAAGCCACTGGGCCAAAGCCGAAAGGACGCTCAGCTGTGGATATGTCTGGTGGTGAAAGGAAAGTCCAATGCTGTAAAGATTCTTTCTCCATAGGAACCTGGAATGTAAGATCCATGAATCAAGGAAAGCTGGATGTGGTCAAACAAGAGATGACAAGACTAAACATCGACATCTTAGGTATCAGCGAACTAAAATGGACAGGAATGGGTGAATTTAATTCAGATGACCATCAGGTATACTACTGCGGGCAAGAATCCCTCAGAAGAAATGGAGTAGCCTTCATAGTCAATAAAAAAGTAGGAAAAGCAATACTGGGATACAACCCTCAAAATGACAGAATGATCTCAGTTCGAATCCAAGGCAAACCATTCAATATCACAGTAGTCCAAGTCTATGCCCCAACCACCAGTGCTGAAGAGGATGAAATTGACCGGTTCTATGAAGCCCTACAGCACCTTATAGAACTAACACCCAAAAATGATGTCCTTATCATCATGGGAGATTGGAATGCTAAAGTAGGAAGCCAAAAGATAACTGGAATAACAGGCAAGTTTGGCCTTGGAGTACAAAATGAAGCAGGGCACAGGCTGATAGAATTTTGTTAAGAGAATACGATTGTCATAGCAAACACTCTTTTCCAACAACCCAAGAGATGGCTTTACACATGGACATCACCAGACGGTCAACACAGAAATCAGATTGACTATATGCTCTGCAGCCAAAGATGGAGAAGCTCTATACAGTCAGTAAAAACAAGACCAGGAGCTGACTGTGGCTCAGACCATGAGCTTCTTGTTGCAAAGTTTAGGCTTAAATTAAAGAAAGTAGGGAAAAGCGCTAGGCCAGTCAGGTATGAATTAAATCATATCCCTGTTGAATATACAGTAGAGGTGACAAATAGATTTAAGGAATTAGATCTGATAGACAGAGTGCCTGAAGAACTATGGACAGAGGTTCGCAACATTGTACAACAGGTAGCAACCAAAACCATCCCAAAGAAAAAGAAATGCAAGAAAGCAAAATGGCTGTCTGAGGAAGCTTTGCAAATAGCTGAGGAAAGGAGGGAAGCGAAAGGCAAGGGAGAAAAAGAAAGATATGCCCAATTAAATGCAGAATTCCAAAGAATAGCTAGAAGAGATAAGAATGCCTTCTTAAATGAACAATGCAAAGAAATAGAAAAAAACAATAGAATAGGGAGGACCAGAGATCTTTTCAAGAAAATTGGAGAGATGAAGGGAACGTTTCATGCAAAAATGGGCATGATAAAGGACCAAAATGGCAGGGACCTAACACAGGCAGAAGAGATTAAGAAGAGGTGGCAAAATTACACAGAAGAACTATACAAGAATGAGCTTAACGTCCCTGATAATCACAATGAGGTGGTCACTGAGCTCGAGCCAGACATCCTAGAATGTGAAGTGAAGTGGGCCTTAGAAAAGCTGAGCAACAACAAAGCTAGTGGAGGTGACAGTATTCCAGCTGAGCTATTCAAAATCTTAAAAGACGATGCAGTAAAAGTGCTACACTCAATTTGCCAGCAAATTTGGAAAACTCAACAGTGGCCACAGGATTGGAAAAGATCAGTTTACATTCCAATTCCAAAGAAAGGCAGTGCCAAAGAATGTTCAAACTATCGCACCATTGCACTCATTTCTCATGCTAGTAAAGTTATGCTTAAAATCCTACAAGCTAGACTCCAGCAGTATGTGGATCGAGAACTACCAGAAGTACAGGCAGGATTTTGAAGAGGCAGAGGAACTAGAGATCAAATTGCTAACATACGCTGGATCATGGAAAAAGCTAGAGAGTTCCAGAAAAACATCTACTTCTGCTTCATTGACTATGCTAAAGCCTTTGATTGTGTGGATCATAACAAACTCTGGCAAGTCCTTAAAGAGATGGGCATACCAGACCATCTTATTTGTCTCTTGAGAAACCTATATGCGGGCCAAGAAGCAACAGTGAGAACTGGACACGGAACCACTGATTGGTTCAAAATTGGGAAAGGAGTCCGGCAAGGCTGTATACTGTCGCCTTGCCTATTTAACTTATATGCAGAGCACATCATGAGAAAGGCAGGGCTAGATGAATCAAAAGTTGGAATTAAGATTGCCGGAAGAAACATCAACAACCTAAGATATGCAGATGATACCACTCTAATGGCAGAAAGTGAAGAGGAACTAAAGAGCCTCTTGTTGCGAGTGAAGAAGGAGAGTGCAAAAGTTGGGTTGAAACTAAACATTAAGAAAACCAAGATCATGGCATCTGGCCCTCTCAATTCCTCGCAAATAGATGGGGAAGAAATGGAGGTAGTGACAGATTTTATTTTCCTGGGCTCCAAGATCACTGCAGATGGGGACTGTAGCCAAGAAATTAAAAGACGCTTGCTCCTGGGGAGGAAAGCCATGGCAAATCTAGACAGCACACTAAAAAGCAGAGACATCACCCTGTCAACAAAAGTGCGTATAGTCAAGGCTATGGTCTTCCCAGTTGCAATGTATGGCAGTGAAAGCTGGACCATAAGAAAGGCTGAGCGCCAAAGAATTGAAGCCTTTGAACTATGGTGCTGGAGAAGACTCCTGCGAGTCCCTTGGACTGCAAGGCGATCAAACCAGTCAGTCCTAGAGGAGATCAACCCTGACTGCTCTTTAGAAGGCCTGATCCTGAAGCTAAAACTCAAATACTTTGGCCATCAAATGAGAAGGAAGGATTCACTGGAGAAGAGCCTAATGCTGGGAAAGATTGAGGGCAATAGAAGAAGGGGACGACAGAGAATGAGGTGGCTGGATGGAGTCACTGAAGCAGTAGGCGTGAGCTTAAATGGTCTCCAGAAGATGGTAGAGGACAGGAAGGCCTGGAGGAACATTGTCCATAGGGTCGCGATGGGTCGGACACGACTTCACAACTAACAACAACTGTTTCTTTGCTGCAATATTTATTCATTTTGATATTTCCAACGAAAAACTATAAATGAACTCAACATCCATCCCCTTCTACTGACCAGACCTAGGCACTAAGAAGCCTTAGCAGTATATAGTTGTCAGAAAGGAAGCAAGAGTTTATCAATATAAGTATCAGTGGAGATCCATTTTCTAATAAGGCAGTAGTTGAACAGAAATGAAAACTGAAGTTGCCCCCTTTGCTATCTTGGAAAAAGAAGCTTTTTCTAGGCATTTCTTTGAAAAGCCCATTGCTTTAGCTCTATCAGGGCTGTGTCATCTTGAATGAATAAGCCATAAAATATGAAGTTCAAATCAACACTTGCCTTTTATGGTGACAAAAAATTATATAGTAAGGACAGGAAGGCAGGAGCTGTTAGGGGAAAAATGACAGCCAAAATATCAAATGGTAAGGCTGCATGTGAGTCTCTACAAAAAATTAGTCCTGATTCCAATCTTAGCAAGGAATTATTCAAACATCACAAAACAAGACTTTTAGAAATGTAGACTAAACAACATCAAGAGAGCTTAAATTATAAATTTGTGTGCCATATACAGATTTGCTATAACATTTTCTCTGAATAGTTTCATTGTGGTTGGAACATAAATTATCACCACTAGAATTTGAATAATTCACAATAGCCTTTGCAATTTTGTGGGCTTGTTCTTATATCAAGACTGAAGACTTGAAAAGAAAGCTTTTATATTTACATATATTGATTGTGTGTGTGTGTGTGTGTGTGTGTGTGCCACTGGTTTTGCAAGAACATAGTGAAGATAGTGAAAATTAAGAGTTCATTTGCCATCAGCACAACAATTTCCTGATAGCTCTGGTATGAATCCAATTATAATTTAATTTAATTTAATTTAGAGTGAACTTTAAGAAAAATAGATAGAGAATACATAATATATAAATGCTATACTTTACACCATTATTAATAATGGGATTGTAAAGAGTAATTGAGCAACTGCAGTAGAATCTGACTACTCCACTAAGTGGAAGAAATCAGTAGAATCTATCCCAGAGATTCCTTTGAATAGAAAGGTCACTTTTTTGTTCTATAGGAGAAACAGTTGCAAAAGAGCTGCCAATGGCTGAAATATCTTAAAAGCCCAGAGATGGTGCCTTCTGTGTTTTCTTTAAATTCTGAAGCAAGCATAAATAATATATGTTGCTCACCAAACAAGAGAAGGGCAAACTGACTATATTCGTTGTTTTATCTATGGAATATATAACCATAATAAGGATGTCTTTCTTGACGTTCAGTTGTTTCATATTCAAGTTCCAAAAAAATAGATGATGATGAAATGATTTGCAAATTGGGATAGGTATTTTAAAAGATCTGTAAAATATGTCTGTCTTCATAATTTGAGAGTTCTGATTCATATATTATTAAGAGAGATGCTATTTCCAATAATCTTCCTGATTGGATATATAATCATTGAAAGGCATCTACCTTATGGTTGCCTTCTCCTTCTTCTCTCTCCTTTCCCCCCTCTCCTTTCTTTCTCCTTTCTCCCTTTTAAAGAAGCATCAGCAGTCTTGCTCACTTATTATTTACCTGACAGAATACAACATATCTTTTCCCTACTGAACGACAGCAACATTGATGCATATCCAAGGTTTTTGGAGGAGAAACTGATTAACAATAGTTGAACACTTTAAATAGATGATAGTACATGCAAGACCAAAGGCTTATTTTCATTCAGAACTTGAGTGAATATGAGATATGTTCACAAATCAGTAAAGAACTTTAATTGGAGATAGTGGTACAGAATTGAAAAAAGCAGCAGGAAGGAAGATCTCCCATGAAGAAAAATCAAGCTAAAAGAGAGGGAATCTTTCTTTGCCCTGACAAACTCCACTTTTAACAATGCATGTTGTATAGCACAGTGTTATTAAAAATTTTATCTACTAACTCTCTGGGAATGTAACTATTTTAGTGTCATGTTGATGAACTAACGTACAGTTAATATTTTCAACAGTGAATTTATATTGTGGCTTTGAATGAATTGTCCTGGCAACACTGGATTTCTTTTGATTAAATAAAAAGCATAATTATCAAACTGAGAAGTTTGGGCTAAACATTAACAGGGTGATAATGTTCAGTGCTATATCAGATTTGCAATTTTATTTTCTGAAATAAAATCAAACTCATCTTGCATAAAAGTAAATCCAATTTGATACTTGAGCACTTATTTCTGTGCAAACATAGACAAAGATATTAGCTGCACTCTGTTACTATTTCTGCTGCTATTATTAATTCCTGAGACTTTTCAGTATATACAATTCTGCACAAACTCTGTGGAAAATAGCTGGTTTTATTTCCATCATCCCAAGTTGCTTAGAACTTTGGGCTGACATGATGAACAGCTAAAATTCAACTATATTTGAAAATTATATTATTATAATTTATTTCTTTAAAATATATTGTAAATAAAGACATGCAGGGCACAGTTCCTTGCAGGGGAAGTCTTCTCACAATTGTCTAAATGGTATATCTCTATGAGAGCTACTTTATTATTTAATTAGGACATCTGTGCCCCATCGGGTCATCATTTCAGATATGTTTCCATATCTTAATAGAATGACCATAGATCAGCAAAAAAGCAGTGGGAGCAGGAGAGACTTCCTGCATCAGAATTCCTTCCTGCCCACTGCTCCACCAAGGCTCTTCCTTCCTTCCTTCCTTCCTTCCTTCCTTCCTTCCTTCCTTCCTTCCTTCCTTCCTTCCTTCCTTCCTTCCTTCCTTCCTTCCTTCCTTCCAGTTAAGTATCCTTCAGCTATACAGTCCCAGATATTGAATGTATTTGTTATTAAGTACTTTACTGTGACATTTATACTGAATCAAGAAGCATATTATGTGAGCTAATATTGGTTGAGTCACCCACTTCTAATAATTCAGTTCAAAGCATTTGCCCTGAAATCAAGAGATATACATTATACTGTATGATGGAGTAAACATCTAGTCAGGATAGCAGTAGGGAAAAGATCTGAAAATGAAACATCACTTGGCTTTCTAAAGAAGGAAAAGAAGGAAAGACAGCTGTATCCCTGCTTCGCGTGTTCATTTTTTTTAATGTAATTTTAACAATTCCCTTCTATTGATTGCAATGCATACCAGTACTAGGGCAGAGGTATTGGGGTGAGATAGGATCAAGTGAAAATGAATTTATCTATTTTATCCTTCCTTTATTATTAAGCATTTATTATGCAAGCCCTGCTCTTTTACATATACATGTGATGTACGAAAGGGTGGAGCTTGCATTGCAATTATGCGGTGCTTCTTTCACTATTTTGGTAAAAGCATTCAAACCTGTGGAGCTCTGTGTTGCAGGCAAGTTTCTATCTATCTATTCCTGTTCTACAGAATTGCCTGAAATATTAATGACCTTTCAGAATACTCTTAAATGCCTGGAGTGTTTGTGCAAGTTGCAGGAACCTCAGAGTAAACTGTCAAAATGTAATTTATGAAAAGAAAATCCAAGTTGTTCTTCCAGAAGTAATCATACTGTGCTTAAAAAAACCCATGAAATATCCACCATTTTCAAGTAGAGGTTATAATAACAAAGATAGCAATAGCAATAGCACTTGGACATATACCATCCCATAGTGGTTTACTGTCTGCTCTAAGTTGTTTACAGGATCAGAATATTGCCCCAACAATCTGGATCCTCATTTTACCATCTTGGACGGATAGAAGGCTGAGTCAACCTTGAGTTGGTCAGGATTGAAATCCTGGCAGTAGGCAGAGTTAGCCTGCAGTGATAATTCTGGCATAGGGTGAAGATGCAAAACCCAATATAGGATGAGTAAAGCAACCCATCTGCACCAATATAGTACATGAGATTTCAGATCTGACGTAATATTATTCTCATGAAATTGTCATGAAATGAATTTTTGAGAGTGGCTTAATAGCAATGGAAAGGCACTGAACTTTGTAAATTTATTCTGATTTATTGCCACAATTTCATCATCAAACAATCCTTAAAATCAGTAATAGCGTTGATGCAAAGTCCAATCTCAATGAGTGATTATGTAAAGACAAATAGAAATTCAATTACATTCTGTATATATCAGGATTATATTCCACTACAAATCTTCATGACCTTTTCTTTGTTTATGCTCCTTTTCCTTTCTGGCATATATATGCATTATGTTTAATTCAATAAACATATTATTTAAAATAATCTGGCTAAATTTGCCTGAGCTCCAAAGTTAAACAGGGCCAGTCTCCTCCCTGTGAGGAGACATCAGCAGGATAACCTATAGGTATATATTGATCATATTTTCATGAAAAACAATAAAGGGCAAACCTAATAAAGGACACAAATCCGAAATATGTTTGCATGGATAAAAAAAAGTTTTTGACAATAATTTAGCTTTATAAAGAAAAATTTAAGAGCAAAACCAAGAAAATAAAAAAATAATAATAAATTCAGTAAATCCAAAGCCCTGGTGGCACAGTGATTGAAAAGCAATATTGCAGACAAATACTGTCTACAGCCTGGAATTTGACCCTGACAGGCCTCAGGGTTGACTCAGCCTTCCATCGTTCCAACCTGCATAAAATGACAGCACAGATTGTTGGGGGCAATATTGAAATAATGCTTACATTCTAAACCACCCAAAGAGTGATGTCAAGCGCTATTGGGGTGGTATATAAGCTTAAATGCTATTGCAAATGCTAAAGCAGACTTGTGCCTTTCATGGTTTGTTGGCCACATCTGGCTTGTGGAAGGTCCCATTCTGGCCTGTGGCATTGACTGCTTCAACAGTGGGAGATAGGGCAGCAGCAGAGACAGGGCAGCAGGATGATGTAAGTGGAGAGGGTGGGATTGTATTGGCAGAGGATTGGGGTGTGGTGGAGCGGTGGGGGGAATATGAGGAGCAGCAGCAGCACAATAGTCCCAGCTTCTTATGTGGCTCCTTGAGAAAATTAACTGCACAACCCTGACCTAAAGTATAGCTTTCTGAAACAGAGGACAGTCCTTTAAAGTAGATGATGTATAGTCACTATACTTATGTCTACAGCAAAAATAAAAAAAACCAACTAAAAACCCCCCAGTGGTGAACCATTTAGATAATGCATCCAATGATGCTGATGGGCATATCCATGAAACAACTAGAAGTCAAGTTTGATTGAAATGATCTTCATTATTAAAAGTAATGGGGTTTAAGTCAACAAGGTTTGGTAAAGGTTTGGTAAAGACTGGGGTACAACTTTATGTGAGTCCATTCTCCTATTTTTATTTTTTTGCAGAGCAATAAAGTCATACTTTATGAAACAACAGTAAATTATCTGAATGAAATAATGACATCTCACTATTCTTTCCAAGTAGATAATGACAAAACATTTTTATAAAATATTTTGACTCTTTGTTTTAACTCTGCTTCAAAGGGCTTCCATCACCTGTAATAGCCTACACATGCAATTATCTGAGCCTACGACAGCCAATGCATTTTCATCTACACTTTCACAAGCTGCAAGCACTAAAACTTGATTACAGCCACTCAGCTACATCTTCCTTTGACTCCTCATAGCTTCATTTAACCTCTTTTTATCTTCTCAAGGACACTGTGCCTTAAAAAATGTAGTATTTTAGTTAGGAAGTGGTGCTGTCTCATGTATACTGCAGTTATTTAAGCTAAGATTATTGTATTTTTAAATGAAATCATTGACTTAAGGAGGAAGGCCTAATTTACTTTATCAATGTGTAATTTTATTCATTAATATCAATTAATGCTGCTGTTCTTCAGAAATAATGGATTAAAAGGGAAGGAAGAATTCAGGAGCAAATGCTGAGCATAGAATTTGTTTAGGTAGAATACACTCAAGGACATATTTCTTAGAGCCTGCTAGGTTCTCTGCCCCAAATTGGCCTTTATTTTTTTTAATAAAATTGTATTAATTTTCCAATATTACAATGGTATCTTTAAAAAGCAACGTGGTGTCTTGGTTACAATAGTTCCATTTCAGACAAATACATATTATTACAAATCTCCAAGTTGTTAAAACTAATATTTCCTCTCTCTTGTTTCCTTTAATACATATTATCTCTTATCTAAATTAACATACTTCTCATTGCTAACCATCAGTCATTTAATAGTTTCCTTATATTTATCAATACTTTAGTATATTTTATATTTTAACATTTCATCTTTAAAACATCAAAACACCTTATATATTTTTCCAGCTTTAATTTTACATTAATATTAAAATTAAATGTTTAAAGTTTCTCATTTTCATATTTCTAGATAACCTCCTTTCCCTTTACACAATTTTCTCTGATACCTAATAATGTAAATACACTTCTTATTTATCTCATTTTCATATCAACAAGTTAGTAGTACAATATAAGAATGGTAGTCATTAAGATACCAGTTGCAGGCAGGAGAAAAAGATGGAGGACAATATAATATTCTTATTTCTCATTTATAGTTTCCACATATTGAAAATTAACCAAAATTTCTCCCGTTTCAACATTTAATACATCCTTTCAAGTTACTATATCCAAGTATATTAGTTACATTGTATCATTCTTAACATATATACATATTAATCCATTTCATTTAAAGACCTCAATATTTCAATGTTAGTATTCATAAATCTGCATTTTTTTAATTAGTCAGTATTTTCATCTACTCATCAAAACAATCTCTCATAATACAAGTACAATCCTGTCTATTTTGATATTATGTTTAGGTTTAGGTTTAGGTTTATTCAATTTCTATACCGCCCTTCTCCCGAAGGACTCAGGGCGGTTAACAGGGCATGTATAAATAACAGTACAAAAATTAAAAAGAAATTAAACCAATGCCCAATTAAAATACAATGACAATAAAATAGTAAAAAAAACCAATAAAAAACCCTAATATTCCCCATCAGGCCAGACCAGCTAATTCAAATAAGTGGGTCTTCAGCCTGCGGCGGAAGGAGCGAAGGTCCGATGCCATCCGGAGCTCAACCGGCAGTTGGTTCCATAATGCCGGAGCACCCACAGAGAAGGCCCTCCCCCTGGGGGCCACCAGTCAACATTCTCTGACCGGAGGCACCCTGAGGAGGCCCTCTCTGTGGGCACGCACAGGGCGGAGGGGAGTTGACACCGGCAGCAGGTGGTCCTCGAGGTATCCCGGACCCATGCCATGTAAGGACTTAAAGATCATAACCAAAACCTTGAACCTCTTATCTATTATCTATTTCAGGCCTCTTAAGTATGTCCATATTTCTTCAATCTTATTCTTGCTTTCTTCCTTTGCCATGTCATTTTTCGCTTTTTTGCCTCAGGGTCATCAAAGCATTCTTGTATTGTTATATCACATTGAAGTAGTCCTTCAGTCTCCATTTTTGAAGGATTGAGGGGTCTGTTAACAGTGCCAAATCTTCTCATTATTTTCACCTCTTGATATTATTGTCCTGGGCTGAATAACTTTTGTTCCACCTTCTCATTTTGGTCTTCAAAAATCTGTGGTTGTCGAATAGTTAATTATTTGGCCAATGTATTTTATTCTTCTGTTAAGTTCTGTCCTGATAAAATATTAGTTGTAGTCACAATTTCAACTTGTTTCTTCAAGATGTTTTTTAATTCTTTTCCAAAAGCTCTTATTTCATCACCAGCTGTAAAAAGGAATTGATAAGTTTGGTAGAATATTTCCCACATAGCATAGATTTGTTTTTGAAACTCTTCTATGGTGGAGTTTTACATCTGGTATTCAAGGTTAATCTTATCTTATTTTTCTTTAATGTTTTCTTAATTTTTTTAAAAAAAGAAAATCAGATTGCAATTTCAGGTTTAGCCACTGGGTGTCCCCCAAGTGCTTTGAAAGTTCTTTTCTTTTAGTCCATTTCTTTTTTCAACTTTTTTTTTAAAAAAAGCAAAACACCCCTGAGCTTGCTCACTGTTTGTTTGAAGGGAGGGTTGAATTCCCACAGGGGGAAGGTACTTAACAGCTTATTTAGGTGAAAAGAAGAAGATTAAGGTATAAGAGAGGAATCTTACCCCCATCTCTTCCATGCTGCTTTAATTTTGCCTGATGGTAAGCTTGACTTCGGCTGTCTGCAGCCTAGTAACTGGCCATTATTACTATGGCCCGTCTTTCATCCACCGGTACGAAGGGAATGCAGGCACTAACAGGGGTGTTGCGGCTCCCCTGCATTTCTGCAAAAGCCCCTTCTTACTGGTCGCCCCTCCAGGGCAACTCTTCGGCCCTTTTAGGACCCCCCAGAGATGCGAAACTGGATGTGGAAGATGAGAGCCATCCTCCAGACGTCCATGTCGGCTGGCTTGGCAAACCGGAAGTCTGGCCTTTATTTTTATTATAGTTAAAAGAGGAGGAGGTGTGTGTGTGTGTGTGTGTGTGTGTGTGTGTGTGAGAGAGAGAGAGAGAGAGAGAGAGAGAGGCCATGCTCTAATGTTATCTTATTTGTAAAGGTGCTTGAATGCTTCTCTCATATAGGTTCTATAAACTTTTAAATAGTAACTAAATAAAATGATGGTGCCACTTAGAATTAGCCCGCATGTCCACAAAAGTAATTGGGAAAGCTAACACAATTGAAAAATCCCAAGAGGCAAAAAAAAGTACAATAGTTTGTTGTTTCCCCAGTTTGCTTTATTTCATTTAGGTGCTGTCTGACTGGCCACACAGATTATGGCATCAATTTTATAATGGGATAATGGTAAAAGAAACTAGGTTGGGTTCTTTAAATGGAAGAAGCTTTCTAAAGTCAAAGTTGAATGAATCTAAGTAAGATTGATTCTTTATGTCATCTATCTCTTTTCTTTCTGAATGAGATAAAAGTTTACTACTGCTTCAAAAAAAAATCTCCCATGAAAAAAAGCATCTAGAAGAGAAAAAAGATTGGAAAGCCATAAATCAACAAACTTGCCACTCTTCTAAACCTTAATTAGAATGAATCTTTATCTTAGGCTATATGTCATATTTATAGTTTTGTCTCTACCTTCAATCTGATAAAGAAAAGTATTTTGGGGGTTGTTTGAAATTAAGCATTAGTCTGTTCTAATTCATTTTGGTATCATCTATGTCATTTGTGTCACGTTTTGAGGAGGAAGTCATTCTTGGTATGTACACAATCCTTACTTCTTTTTTTAATCAGAAATCACTCATTTTGAAGTTGGTGAGAGGAATGATACTTTATAAAATAATATATGCCAGTGCATCTAAAGTCATTGTAATCTGACTAACAAATACACATAATTTTATAAATCTGGAGTTTCTATTCGTGAAACGTTTTTGGCAATGCAGGCATTGTGAGTTATCTTAACAATACAATCCAAACTCATTCTAATTTTTCCAGTTGCCCTCCTAATTAAGTAATTTTAGCTTTCCATTATATAATTTAACATGGATTTGATGCAGTCCTGGTTGGAATCATAACCTTGTTATTACCCAATTTTCAATCCCTTCCATGAATTTCCTTATTCCACATTTGCAGGTATCATTTCCTGAGATGTAATTCCTGAAAGGAATCACTTCCTATCACCTAATTCTAACAAAACTATGAGACTTGAAAGGTTAGAGGAGGAGAATAGAGCAAATATTGATCTCAATAATTATACAACAGCATCTAAACTGGGAATCTGAGAATTATGGGGACTGTAGCTCATCTCATCTCAGGGCACCAAGGTGGAATAGTTTGCTTTTGAAATAAAGTTTCTCTTTGAGATTGACAGTGTCAGTCTCCGTGCTAAAACCAGACAGGAAACAAAAGTTGAACTAATCCAGGCTACATTAACAGAATCTTGCAAATCTGAAAGTACAAATCTCCCAAGTTAGGAGATTTTTAACTCTCTTTATCTGCCTATTACTCAGTTATGGGCTCCTCCCCCTCTTATCTGATGTTTCTCTAGGTCAGGGCTTTTCAACCGGTGGTACACGTACCACCTGTGGTACATTAGCATGTGGCAGGTGGTATGCAACCCTGTCCAGCCAAGTGTAGTGGGGGAGGGAACGAGCCAGTGCAGTGCAGGACTTACTGTGAGAGAGTCCTCCAAAGCTGCAGAGTGGCTGGGATGAGGCAAAGGCCCAAGGCTCACTTCCGGCTCACCCAGAAGAGAAAGGAGGAGAGGGGCAGAGACAGGTGAGGCTATAAAAGGAGGCAGTTTGGGTGGGAGAGGGAGAGAGAAAAAAAGAAGCAGCTTTGTGAGGAGGCAGAGTCAGCTCTAGCTGCACCAAAGGGAAAGAAGGAGGAGGGTGGGGGGAGAGGAGAGATAAAGCAGGCCGTCCATGAGCCGATCTACAACTGCTATGGCAGCCACCTGTGCTGGCAGCAGCAAACAGGCAAGAAATGCAGAGGGGGAGGGGTCGCCCTCCACGAGAAATGAAGAAAGGCAGCATTGGCTGGAGGTGAGGCACAGAGGAGGGAGGGAGGGAGATGGAGAGTGGAAAGATTCTTATGTGCTTTTGTGACTTTGAAGTTGTGGGATTTGCGCAATGTGGGCTTTCTGTTCTTAAGGAGTGTTTGGCAATTTCTATTTGGCTGATGGCTGATGTCTCATGCTAGCTTCTATTGCTCTGCTATTAGCTGTAAGTTTTGCTGCAAGGGATTTTGAAATATTTTTCTCCTGAATGGATTTTGCCTGTAGCATTCCTTTACTTATGAATGGAGTCATTTGGGGAGGCTGCCTTAGCTGGCAGCCAATACTTACTACATTTTTTTCTTCCTTAAGTCCTAGCTGCTGGCTCCTTAACTTTCCTTTCTAGCCAATAGTTAATTCTTAAAGGGGAATCTGCCTTTTAAAACTAGTTCCCTCAATGGCTTGTCTTTTCTGTCTCTGGAAGCTTTTCCTTGTTTGATGAATATATGGAAGTGGGAAAATATGGGGGTGGGGTTCAAATTCTTCCTTCAGAAGGGGATGGCAATGAGAAAGAGGGAGGCAGGGAGGGAGGGAAGGAAGGAAGGAAGTCCCTGAGCACTTGGCCACCAGCAGCCCTGCCATTGACTTTGCTTGTCAAAATGTTGCAAAAGGGGATAACATGACCCTGGGACACTGTGACCATCATAAATATGAATCAGTTGCCAAGCATCCAAATATAAATCACATGACCCTGGGCATGCTGCAATGGTCATAAATGTGAAAAATGGTCATAAGTCATTTCAGTGCAATTGCAACCCTGAACAGGGGTTGTTGTTTTTTTGGTCATCAAGTTTTTGACACCTTGCTAGGTGGTACGTGAATATTGCCATATCCTAAAAGTGGTGCAATCGGTAAAAAGGTTGAAAAGCCCTGCTCTAGGTGACATCCCACCTCTCCAAGGTCATTCTCATGTTCTATTACAGACAGCAAAATCTCTTGAGCTATCTCTAAATAACTCCTTGGCTAGCCTACCAAGAACCAGAGTTATAATAATTTCTTATTTCCAATGTCCCTCTTGAATGTCTCATGTAAAAATTCCATTCATAATACCTCTATGGTTTAATGACAGGATTAGACTGATCACACTGATCTGTCTCCTGGAGGCATTTACAACAATGTGCTTGCAAAAAATGTTGACAAGAATGCCATTACCACAATTCTTCTGGAACATAACAAAATGCACAGAAATAGTGATTAAAAAACCCCCTAAGGATACAATTACTTCTCTGGGAGTATTTCCG